>NW_015152733.1:22297-24777 GCF_000732505.1 Cyprinodon variegatus | reverse complement strand
CCATGTTGATTCTGTTTGCAGCTTTAATGCTGTGAATAGCAGAGCTCTAAAAGGATTCAGCTGCTGATGAAGGACTTCTGTTCACTTCAATCTATATCATCCTGTCTGAAATTACAATCTAGAACCAAACTAGACCCAGTCAGGATTTTTATGTTCTCTCTACCAACACAGAGAGAAAAGGAGCAAAATTAACCTGTTTTCTCAGCAGAGAAATTATTTTGAAGAATAAAGTTTTTAAAAGTAAATTTTCATCTGTTAAGGCAGTGGTTCCCAAAGATTTTCTTCTGGGCCCCCCTTTGGATTACAATAAAATTTCCACTGTGTTAAGGCAAAAACTTTATTTTAATTTAGTAGAACCTGAAAGTTTTACAAAATATTTACTTTTTCCTTTTTTTCTTCAACATTATTTAAAGTAGCTAAATGATGAGAAAATATTTTCACTGAAGATCATTAAGCTTCTGAGTTATTTAGAAAAACCTTTATTTGAATCTTTCATCAACTAACAAATATCCACGTTGGTCTGGAGGGAGCTGCCATTCAATGGGCGTGAACCTCAGAGCTGAATACTAAATGGGTGATGTGTCTAAATCAGCAACACTGCTGCCCTCTATAGGAGGGAATGAGGAAGGTCAACTATCCCTCTATCTCCCCTCTTTAAAGAAAATATATACTATATATCTGTCATTCACTGAAACTTTAATGCTGATTTTTATTCATCATTTTATTCTAATATATTTTCTTTAAAAACAGCTGCTGTCCAAATGTCAGAATAACATTTCTCAGACTTTATACCTTGTAAACGAATTATTTTCCTGTTCCAGATGTTCTAAATATTGAACTTTATTTTCCAGATGTTCAAACTTTCGAATGTTTTGGACTGATTTAAAGAAAATATACACTATATACTTGTTATAAGAAAAAAATTATAGAGGAAAAAAATGTTAATATTTAGTTTCAGCAATAAACAATAAATTGATGTTAATCAAACAAGTAAATTGTACAAAAATTATACTTCTAAATATTGTCCTTCATTATTTTTTAAAGTAGCTAAAAGAGGAGAAAATATTTTCACTGAAGATCATTAAGCTTCTGAGTTATTTAGAAAAACCTTTATTTGAATCTTTCATCAGCTAATATACAAACTGATTAAATAGATTTTGTTGAATCTCTGTCAAATGGTCAGATCCTAAAAACACATTTNGACTGTATGATCTGGTTGAACTGTAAAGTGCCTTGAGATGACATGTGTTGTGAATTTGGCGCTATATAAATAAACTGAATTGAATTGAATAGAAATTAAATTATACAGTGACACATAAATGTATATATTTCTTTTAATTAGCTTCTTTATTCATTTGCCTTTGTAATAACTACCTTATTTATTTATTGTCCATTATAATCCTTATCTTTATTTACTTATTACTTATTTTTTAACTATTTATTTATGTGCATGTTTTATTTTGTTTTATTCTTCCTTTTCATTTTTTTACCCTATTTATTTCTTCAGTGCTATTTATATCTGCCTGTCATTTCAATCTGAAAAACTCACACAGAGAAAAAGATAATTAGAAGAGTTTTATTGATAAGAAAGTATAGTCTTTGGCACTCAGACCTCGGCAGGAACATTCATGCTGAATTATGCTTAACATGCATGAGTAGATAAATGAGAATAGGAATGTTCCCCCTGGCCTGAAACTGGTGGTGGTTCAATTTGAGCTGGTTGACAAGATGATCTGCTGAGCAGAATTGTGGGACTAGAAGACTGAGGGAGCTGACGCCAGGGCTTCACTGAGAGACTCGGGATATAGAGGTCCTGCTTGGTGATGCAGGTACCGTGAACTGTCCATGATGAGCAAGCATGAAGCGACAGTGAAGAGGAAAAACTCCCCCTTGGGAAGAAACCTCTGGCAGAACCGGGCTCAACATGGTGGTCTTCTGCCGGACCAATGCAGTGAGACGAGGGATGGTGACAACTGGGATTAATACTCTGATGAGGTTGAGGTGAAGTCGTGTCATGGAGGACGATCCAGCTGCGATGGCGGAGAGGGGGATGGAGGTGGGTGAATTGTCATCTGAATCGAAATCCGACATAGTGATTGCAGGATAGTGGGACTGGGATGAGGATTTGAAGAGTTTATAAAGTGAAAGCAGGACGCTGATTGGGCTTCGTGGTGGAGTAGTTTGAAGCTGATTGGCTCGCTTCGGAGACGGATCAGCTTCTGATTGGATGGAGGTAAACCAGAGTTTCTTCCATTGAACTTCCGCTAGAGCTTCATTTTTACATTTCAGCCTCATTATGTAAATGAGGAGGGTGTGTCTTAGAGGGTCACCTTCTGCCCATTGGATGGTTGGCATTTTACTGCATCGCTCCAATCTACTGGAGGAGAGGAGTGTCTGTATTCACTGACTATCTCAATTCACATGACGATGACCCACTCTTTTAGTGAGCATACAAGAACAAACTGTGTGTGGAGGGAAAT
>NW_015152733.1:18267-19864 GCF_000732505.1 Cyprinodon variegatus | reverse complement strand
GGTTTCTATAGTTACATTTGATTTTATTTGTTCATGCTCCTAGTGGTTGTTGTTAAAAAAGAAATAAATAAACAAACACTTTTGAAAACTTTGGTATTCATTCTTTCTATGCTTTGTGTGTCAACTGTCACAGTTGCTAAGCAACATAGCCTATGGCGGTGAAACCCGCCGAAGTGTAGACCTGTTTGAATTCACAGCCAAAACTCTTCCGGTCTCCTTATTTTAAAGGACTTCAAAGCATCCATTTCAGGTAGGTCGCGTCCTTGGAGGTTTCAGTCCATGAATTCGAACAGAGCCTATATATTCTGAGTGTTTTTACTCTCTTTGTCTCTCGCTGATGACATTATTTCTCACACAGCGTCAATATCACAGCCTTTGGAGGATGCTCCGGATTATCCTCAGCCATTGGTAAATAGGACGGTCAGGAAGGCAGCGCAAGACGGTGGACGGTAACGTGTCGGTTTTTATCGAGCTCTCGGCACCTAACCTCAATTTTCAAACTTTTGACCCAACAGTTTAAGTTTATTCCCTTGAAAAATAGCGTTAAGATACTTTTTTTCCCTGATGTGATACCCGACCCAGGACTGAGCAAAATGTCAAAATGTGGTAAAAGAAGTGATTCCTGCAAAGAGGGAGAAACCCCCGCTAACTTGTTGGCTAATGAGCACGATTAAAATGTCCGGATGGACTCCACTATGCGACCTGCGATAGATGAGGAGTTCCTTCCACTGCCGGTGACACCAAGTAAGCCTCCCCTTGCCAAGACCCCCACCATCTCCCATGTATTAAACTCAGATGATGCTGTACATACACTGGCCGATCTGATAAACTCTAGAAGCGACTCTTTGGAGAAGATGGTTGAGTCTGTACGATCTGAAATTAAACTCATAAATGAAAAGATTACCCACATTGAAAAACTTATGGAAAGGGGTGAGGCATCGACACTGAAATGCATGGCTCGTGTGACTATGTGAAAGTTATGATTGAAGGTGGAATTTAAGCCTATACGGTGTTCCTGAAGATGAAAACGAAAATGTGCGGGTGGAGGTGATTGACATTTGCCAAAGAATCTTGTCATCTGTAAAAGAAAAGCTGCCCGATGCCATTGATATCGCCCATCGGCTGGAGAGAAGGCCCCAGGATGACCCGAGGCCCTGTGGTATCATCGTCAGGTTCATCTCCTGAAGGAGGAAGTCTGGAAGGCTGCCAAGAACAGGGACTTTCGTTCAGCTGGGGTAATTACGTTGAGAAACAGATTTGGTGGGGGTGTATTCTTTACTGAATGTGATCCACTAGGTCACATATTTGCCAAACAACGTATATTTGCCAAACAATCCAATGTAATGACCAAATTTTTATTACCACCAATATCTATGGGTACAACACAGGGAAACAGAATGATGCTCTTTTTCTGTCTCTAGGGAGTGTATTATTAAAATATTTAGAAAAATTTCCGACTGCTACTTTACTGTTGGGAGGTGACCTTAACATTATTCCTGATGTTTCCTCTGATAAATGGCCTCTCAGAGTGTCAAACAGAAATGAAGACAAATGTAAAGCCTTCATGGAAAGCTTCACCCTTCATGATATATGCAGA
>NW_015152733.1:12775-15511 GCF_000732505.1 Cyprinodon variegatus | reverse complement strand
ACCAGTCTTCAGTAAGGTTAGTGCGACGTCTCTTCCACCTCACAGACCATATGACTGCGCCATAGAATTATTACCAGGAGCTCCCCTTCCCAGCAGTAGACTTTATAACATCTCTAAACCTGAACGTGAGACCATGGAAAAATATATCAATGAGTCTCTAGCTGCTGGGATAATTCGTCCATCTTCTTCTCCTCTTGGTGCTGGTTTCTTTTTTGTGGGTAAAAAGGATGGTTCCCTACGACCCTGTATAGATTACAGAGGCCTAAATCAGATAACCGTCAAGAATAAGTACCCCCTACCATTACTGGCTTCAGCTTTTGAACCTGTTCAGGGTGCAACAGTGTTCACCAAACTCGATTTAAGAAAAGCCTATCATCTCCTTAGAATAAGAGAAGGAGATGAATGGAAGACAGCCTTAAAGACCCCCTTAGGCCAATTTGAATATTTGGTCATGCCTTTTGGTCTCACAAACGCTCCTGCCTATTTCCTAGCTCTTGTCAATGACGTCCTCACGGATTTTTTAAATGTTTTTGTTTTTGTCTACATCGATGATATTTTGATCTACTCCAAGAACCTCTCAGACCCCAGGAAACATGTTCGTTTAGTCCTTCAGAGACTACTAGAAAATAAACTTTTTGTGAAAGCTGAAAAATGTGAATTTCATCAACAATCTGTCACTTTCCTAGGGTTTGTGCTCGAGGGCGGGCAGGTGAAGCCATCAGAAGACAAGATAAAGGCAGTTCTGGATTGGCCTACACCTGAAAACCGCAAGCAACTTCAGAGATTTCTTGGTTTTGCAAACTTTTACAGGAGGTTCATAAGAAACTATAGCCAGACAGCTCTACCTCTCACAGCTCTTACCTCTATTAAGAGAACATTCCAATGGACCCCTGAGGCCGAAAATGCCTTCAATAAATTAAAGAAACTCTTTTCCAGTGCTCCCATCTTGGTTCAACCTGATCCTATGAAACAGTTCATCCTTGAGGTGGATGCATCTGATTCCGGTGTAGGAGCTGTTCTATCTCAGCAGTCAGATTCGGACCAGAAAACTCACCCATGTGCATTTTTTTCACGCAGATTATCCCCAGCCGAACAAAATTATGATGTTGGAGACCGAGAACTGAGCATCCAGTACTGGTTTGGACAGACCACAAGAACCTGGCTTATATCCAATCGGCAAAGAGATTCAACCCACGGCATTCAAGGTGGTCCTTGTTCTTCTCACGTTTCAGTCTCATCATTTCCTATAGACCTGGTTCCAAGAACGTCAAGCCCGACTCTCTCTCCCGTCTGTATTCCTCCGATCAACCTGAGACACCCGAACCTGTTCTCCCTGCCTCATGTACAGTTGGAGCCGTTTCCTGGGAGATCACTGATCTGATCAACTCTGCCCTGGCTTCTGAACCTGACCCAGGTAATGGTCCTCCTAATAAAATGTATGTCCCNTAAAAGGTATAATAATAAATTAACAGAATTAATTATTATAAATATAGTATAAAATTACAAAATAGGTTATAAGTGTTATATGTTATACTAGATATTATAAACATATATTATCATAAATTTATACATAAAATAAATTATAGAGTAACAATACAGAATACTTAGTGAAAAGTACAAAATAATACTATAAATTTGTTCTGTTAAATGCCCTAACCTTAAAAAAATTGAAGAAATCTAAAGATTAGAAAAGTAGAATAAATAAAATAAAAGCGATCTGTATTGGAGAGAGCAGAACAAGTTAAATTAAAACATTAGGGACTATAAAGGTTGGTGGATAAACACAAGACCCCGAGGGTGGAGTGACTGCTGGTTGCCATGGGAGCCAATGTGAGCAAACAGACTGAGGGGCTGACGCCTGCCAAGCTGGTAATAATGACACACCCATCCAATAAGCTCAAAATTCAAAAATGCATGACAGAATGGCAAAAGATAACATCTGGAAAAAATCGCTGGCCTAAAGAGGGCAGCTTTGACCCTTCATGCAACCTCTGCATCAACGTCAAGAAAACGAAGGAGATGATTGTGGACTTCAGACGGAGCAGACATGTCCATCTCCCCCTGCTCGTCGGAGGATCTGCGGTGGAAGTTGTCTCCAGCTACAGGTACTTGGGTGTGCACCTGAGCAACAACCTCACCTGGAGCAACAATACTTCCGCTTACTTCCTCAGGTGGCTGAAGCGTGCAGGACTGGGGAGCTCAGTCCTCATCTCCTTCTACAGATGTGTGGTGGAGAGTGTGCTGTGCTCCAGCATCAGCGTGTGGTATGGCAGCTGCTCTGCTGCAGACAGGAAAGCTCTGCAGAGTAGTGAAGGCTGCACAGAGAACTGTTGGAGTCAACCTCCCCACCACCACAGACATCTACACCTCCAGATGCAGGAAAAGGGCCTCCTGCATCATGAAGGACCCCACTCACCCAGCACACTCACTTTTTGTCCCGCTACCCTCAGGCAGGAGGCTGCGGAGCATCAAATGCAGGACAACCACAGTTAGAAACAGCTTCATACCAGAAGCTGTGAGACTCTCAAACTGTCCCTAACAATAACTTGGTCACTTCAACCCCTAACCCCCCCAATGACACTGTATTGCAGTTTACACTCAGACACTTTAAAATGTTGCACTACTAAATTTATCTTCCCATGCTGCTACATTACTTATACTTCATCCATCCTGTAGATTCCTATTAAAGGAATAGTACACCCAAAACATGATTAGCCTTCATTTTCTACTCACCCC
>NW_015152733.1:9893-11519 GCF_000732505.1 Cyprinodon variegatus | reverse complement strand
GACAGGAAAGCTCTGCAGAGTAGTGAAGGCTGCACAGAGAACTGTTGGAGTCAACCTCCCCACCACCACAGACATCTACACCTCCAGATGCAGGAAAAGGGCCTCCTCCATCATGAAGGACCACACTCACACAGCACACTCACTTTTTGTCCCGCTACCCTCAGGCAGGAGGCTGCGGAGCATCAAATGCAGGACAACCAGACTGAGAAACAACTTTATACCAGAAGCTGTGAGACTCTCAAACTGTCCCTAACAATAACTTGGTCACTTCAACCCCTAACCACCCCAATGACACTGTATTGCAGTTTACACTCGGACACTTTAAAATGTTGCACTACTAAATATATCTTCCCACGCTGCTACATTACTTATACTTCATCCATCCTGTATATTCGTATTAATATAGATTTTATTCTCTACTTCTTGTTTTTATATATCTGTAAATATTTTTTCTATTTATATAATTTGATCTTGTGGCTAGTTTTTATAATTTATTTTTTATATTCGGATGTAACTGGGGCCGTGACTCTCAATTTCGTTCTACCTCATGTAACACGTGATGTGAATGACAATAAAGTCTCTTGAATCTTGAAAAATTGAGGGATAAAGATAAAAAACGAGACCGAATTCATTTGCATAAAAAACAGAAACATGCTGAACAGAGAGACATCCTGCAATATTTTAAAGTTGAACACCATAAGAGTCCAACAGCACTCAACTATACCGATCATAAGCCACCACCTTATCACCCAACAACTGTAGGACAATATTGAATATGTGAAAGGCAGAGCAGCAAGCGAAAAATTACAGGACAACTCAAATTAGTGTTAGAAGAAGAGGAAGAAGCAGAGACAGCAGCAAGGAGCCAGCAGCAGGAAGAGTTTGAATATAGTAGTGAGGAGGAAGAATCAGATAGACCCTTAGCTGGAGTAAGGAGAAGATCACGCTATAGCTACTCACTACCCCCAAGACGTCGCAGACGAACACCATATCAGAGGGACCCCACATGCCACTCAGAGCCCAGGACCAGGTTGACATATATGGATGAAACCGAATCAATGGCAGATCAAATAGACAGGGAGCTGGAGGAACTGAGGAAAGAATTTTCACTAATCGTCAGCAGGGAAGAAAAGGAAAAAGCACCGTTCTCAGAGCATGTCATACATTATGTAAACATGCATCGGGCCGAAAAATGGGCCTTTGAGGACCAAAGCAAGATGCTGGCCACCAAGTTAACCCAGCTGTAGATTGGGGAATTGTCCAAAGCAAAGAAAGAAAAAGAAAAGCCCAAACATCAAGCAGCATTGACTGTGGCAGCCACACCCCCGACCGAGGGTACACCAACAGGGGAGGCAGTCGTGCAAGCACCAGTAGTGTCTCCTGTCATCCCTCCGCCCACACAGCAGATGCAATATCCAGCAGCACCACCTGTGGGAGGAGCCCTACTACAGCAGACCCAACCTCAACCAGTCCCTCCTATTCATGTGCATCTAAACCAAGGAGGAGGCCCCCAACAAGCAGTGTTTGGAAGAGGACGAGGGGGGCCACCCATGCGAGGAAGATGGAGGGGACCACAAGGAGCCCCAAGAAGGCCCCCTCAAGGCCAATACCAGCAGATGCCCCAGG
>NW_015152733.1:7715-8946 GCF_000732505.1 Cyprinodon variegatus | reverse complement strand
AATGAAGCCTACATGATGCCACTAGGCCCACAAATGACCCCCCAGGCAACAAGTCATGAACTAAAAGACCAAGTATTTTGGTTGAAACTCACATCACCAACTTCCTTCCTCCAACTGGAGTGGGAAACATGGAGACCCCTGATAATGAATCACTACGACATATCTAAAGAACCTTTTCTCCCTCCCCATTGTACCATGTTTTATGACAAAGGCAAAACACACGAAGACTATGAGAAAAGTTGGGATGAAGAAATTAACAACAAAACAACTGTCATCCAATACGCTGACATAATGGTTGGACCACAAGGAGCTGCAGCTGTTGTCACATTTCCTGATGAAGATGTAGCAGAATGGTTCCAAGTTACCAACTCAGCACCACATGTCACATTGCTGATTGCAGACAAGTATGAGTCACATGACCTAAGACCCATGGTTCAAGAAGCCAAGCAAGTCACCGAATGGGTTGATACAGCCTGGAGCTGCATTAGCATATCAAAAGATGGACTGTTCTTCAAAATCTCATATTCACAAGCTGATGAAGTAATAGCAGAACACATTAAAGTTCCTGGGAAAAGACAAATGGCAGTGGCCAACGAGCATGAACCATTATTAGAACAAGTTCCAGAGCAGGTATGGTCTAAAAGTAAAACAGATGTAGGATTAGTAAAATCAGCAGATCCCATCAAATTCACCATCAAACTAAATGTTAAGTTACCTTTCCAAAGACAGTACCCACTGAAAAGAGAAGCGATAGAAGGAATACAGCCTATCATTACAGGATTAGAAACAGCAGGAGTTCTTAAGCCAACAATAAGTCCCTGTAACACACCAATTTTTCCCATCAGAAAACCCAACAGTAATGACTACAGACTAGTCCATGATCTAAGATTAATTAATGCTATTGTAGTAGAAGAAATACCAGTAGTACCAGACCCCCACACACTACTGAGTAATATGCCCCCAGGCACAAAATGGTTTACTGTGATAGATCTGTGTTCAGCATTTTTCAGTGTACCGGTCCATCCAGATTCCCAGTATTTGTTTGCATTTATGTACAAAGGCCAACAATAGACTTATACGCGTTTACCACAGGGTTTTGTACACTCGCCATCAATTTTCAATCGTGTACTGGCGAATGATTTAAATCACCTTGCCATACCATCTACAATGTTGATGTATGTTGATGACATTTTGATTTGTTCTGCTTCTAAAGAGCAGTGTGAGAGAGACT
>NW_015152733.1:5589-6643 GCF_000732505.1 Cyprinodon variegatus | reverse complement strand
ATTGCATGCACTGCTCACCAGCCCACGCTTTGTGATAACCCAAGCTCGTCGAACAGGTTATGAAGATCTGCTTTCAGGACCTGACCTAAAAATACAACGATGTACCACAATCAACCCAGCCACTAGAATGATATTGCCCACAGAAGGTGAGCCCCATGATTGTCTCCAGGAGACAGACACCTTCATGAAGGTAAGGGAGGATTTGTACAATCATCCAATCCCATCTGATCTGACGCTTTTTGTAGACAGATCATGCGTCAGAGGCGAAACAGGGAACAAAGCTGGATATGGAATAGTCCAACTTGACCTCGACGGGACCTTTACCAAGGTGCAGTCAGTGAGCCTTGACCAACCTTGCTCTGCCCAGTTGGCAGAGATAAAAGCATTAACAGCTGCATGTAAATTAGCTACTGGTAAAAGAGTGACAATCTATACTGACAGTGCATATGGATACGGGGTATGCCATATAAACGCAAGCATTTGGAAACAAGGAGGATTCGTTAGGACAGATGGCACCCCCGTGACACATGGGCAGGCTGTCGTGGAATTAATACAAGCTATGCAACTCCCATCTGCGTTAGCTATTGTAAAATGTGCTGCTCATCAGACGGCAAAAACACCTATCGCCATAGGAAACAACTTGGCAGATGAAGCAGCCAAAGAAGCCACAGGACCTGCAGTGCAGTGACCAATGGTTCATGTAGCTGAATGTGAACCTATTACTAATCTAGCCTCGTTAATAGAAGCCCAGAATAGAGTATCTGAAGCGGAAAAGCGTCTGTGGGTGCAAAGGGGGGCGACACGTCTATCACGCCCCCATGATGGGTTGTGGCGAAGTTTTCGAGGGCATTTTGTACTACCTTTGTCTTGGTTACCAACCGCCATTAAAATAATGCATGGACCTGATCATTGTTCACGAGCCCAAGTTATTCAAAAGTTACAGGCAGTCTGGTGGTCACCTTACATGACACCTATGGTGGACAGAGAACTGGCCTTATGCCCACATTGTCCTAAGTATTGTTGGGATCCAGAGGTTTGCCCTCCAGAGGGCGAT
>NW_015152733.1:0-4300 GCF_000732505.1 Cyprinodon variegatus | reverse complement strand
GGAAAACCTGAGTCTTCAATAAATATTGGACTTTAATCCTGCCTGTGTTCTGTTGAGTTCTGCATTTGGGCTAGCAAACCTGCTACATCATGACAGAACAATCCGGCCAACAGACTAGCCCAGCAGAATCTCTAGAGACTTACCTGACCATGTTTAAGGAGAAGCCGACGGACTCCACGGAGCCACACTGGACGGTTTCGTTCTTTCGATGGCAGGAGATTCTGAGCCGTCTGGAGACCCCTGAGCCCGCTCAGTGCCGTCTGGAGACCCCTGAGCCCGCTCTGTGCCGTCGAGAGACCTTTCGGTCCGCTCTGAGCCGTCTAGAGACCCCTGGGCCCGCTCTGAGCCGTCTTGAGACCCCTGAGCCCGCTCTGAGCCGTTGGGAGACCTTTTGGTCCGCTCTGAGTCGTCGGGAGACCTCTGAGTCCGCTCAGCGCCGTCCATGGACCTTTAAGCCCTCTTCATTCCAGTACGTGGAGCCACGGTCGGTGGCCTCCCCTGTTCCTGATCTGGAGCCGCTATCGGCGGCCTCCTGTGTTCCTGTGGAGCCACAATCGGTGGTCTCCTCTGTTCCTGTGGAGCCACAATCGGTGGTCTCCTCTGTTCCTGTGGAGCCACAATCGGTGGTTTCCTCTGCTCCTGATTCGGACCCACAGTCGGTGGCTTCCGGTGCTCCTGATTCGGAACCGCAATCGGCGGCTTCCGGTGTTCCTGATTCGGAGCCACAGTCGGTGGCTTCCAGTGCTCCTGATTCAGAACCGCAATCGGCGGCTTCCGGTGTTCCTGATTCGGAGCCACAGTCGGTGGCTTCCGGTGATCCTGATTCGGAGCCACAGTCGGTGGCTTCTGGTGTTCCTTATGCAGAGCCGCAATCGGCGGCCTCTTCAGTTCCTGATGCAGAGCCGCAATCGACGGCCTCCTCAGTTCCTGATTCAGAGCCACTGTGGGTGACCCTGTCTGAGCCTGTTGCTGAGCTGCAGAAGTGGAGGCGGCGTCCTCCTTGGAGCTGCCTGCAGCAGCAGAGACGGCGCCCTCCTCGGAGCTTTCTGCAGCAGCAGAGACGGCGTCCTCCTCAGGGCTTCCTGCAGCAGCGACGGCGTCCTCTTCGGTGCTTCCTGCAGAAGCAGAGACGGCGTCCTCCTCAGTGCTTCCTGCAGAAGCAGAGACGGCGTCTTCCTCGGTGCTTCCTGCAGAAGCAGAGATGGCGTCCTCCTCCAAGGCCCCTGCAGCTTCTTAGACTCCGGTTCCGCGGCCGGCCTCCGGAGCGTCTGCCTCAGCTCTGTTTCCACGGTCGGCCATCTGAGACTCTGCCCTGCTGCCGGTCCCACGGCCAGCCATCTGAGACTCTGCCCTGCTGCCGGTCCCACGGCCAGCCACCTGAAACTCTGCCCTGCTGCCGGTCCCACGGCCGGCCTTCTGAGACTCTGCCTTGTCTCCGGCCCCGCGGCCGGCCACCTGGAACTCTGCCTTGCTGCCGGTCCCACAGCCGGCCACCTGAGACTTTCCCTGTCCTCGCCCACCCTGGGTGGGTTGTTTTGAGTTCTGGACCCTGTTTTTGTTTCTGTGCCTGGCCCTCCTTGCCTGTTTTCCCTTTTACTCGCCCTGGGTGGGTTGTTTTTTTGTTTTTGGGTGTTTTGTTTTTGGGCGTCTGGTATCCGCCCTTGAGGGGGGGGTACTGTTGGGATCCAGAGGTTTGCCCTCCAGAGGGCGATGTGGATCCTTTCCTGGGAGCTGCTGCTCAGCGCTCACACCCGATCCCCATCAGCTCTGTTGATTAAGCCCTCCCTATATAAGCTGAGTTAGAGCTCCCCTCTGAGCCGGATTGTTGTCCTTGCTATGGAAGCAAACCTGAGCCTGTTAAACCCTGCCTGTCTGAACCTGCAAACCAGTAAGTTTGAGCCTGTTAACCTGTAACCTGAACTTAACATGCTCTGTCCTCTCTGCCTCCCAGTAGGAAAACCTGAGTCTTCAATAAATATTGGACTTTAATCCTGCCTGTGTTCTGTTGAGTTCTGCATTTGGGCTAGCAAACCTGCTACATCATGACAAGTATAATGTGCGTAAAATGTTTACACAACCCTTAGCACATATCCCCATGCCAGACGGTCCGTTCCGCCATCTGATTATGGATTACGTTGACATGATAACTCGGTTTAAGGGGAAGAGGTATATGTTGGTGGTTGTTTGTAGGTTTAGCAGATTGGTGGAGGCATGCCCCACTGCTAGAAACGACCACAAAGCAGCAGCATGGTTTTTGTGTAAAGTGTTTCCCAGGTTTGGCATGCCTGATACAATATCATCTGATAATGGACCTCATTTTGTTTCACAGGTGATCCAGCAAATGTTCAAACAGTTGTGCATAAAACAAAAATTTGGTTGTGTGTATCATCCCCAGTCACAGGCATCGGTGGAACGAGCTAACAGAGTGCTGAAATCTAAGATAGCTAAGGTAATTGCTGACAGCAACAACCGTTTAACATGGGTTGATGCCTTGCCTGTTGCACTGATGGCAATGCGTTCTCAAACTAACCAAATAACCCAGCTTACCCCTCATGAAATGCTTACAGGTCGACCAATGCCTCTCCCACAGGTTCGAGGACCCCAGCAGGAGGTGGTTTCCTTGGCACAGCTCGAGCGTGAACTGGGGATTACCTCAGGTCCTTAACCCGCATTCACAGACGAGACACACATTCCGGTGGACGTCACGGACGTTCAAGTTGGTGACAGCGTGTTCATACGAGTCTTTAGACGTCAGTGGAACGAGCCTCGTAGGGAAGGCCCCTTTAAAGTTGTACTTACCACTCCCACTGCCCTGAAAGTTGAAGGTAAGCCCTTCTGGTTCCACAAAAAACCACTGCACCCGGCATCGGCCGCCAGACCCACCTGGACTCGATCCAGGACCGACGGGCTCTGCGCATGCTGACAGGGCAGCAACAAGTCTCCCTCCGCAGCACCCCACCAGAAGCTCACAGACGTTAGGATCAGGCACTGATGTACTCTCACCGCCGTCCACATCAGCTGGTCAAAGGCGTTCGGCACGCCTGGCGGCCCGGCGGTCTCCAATGTCAGGGGACTCTGAGGATGACAATGTTCATTCTTATGCTCCTGCTTCGCCTTCTGACTCTGGTGTCAATGATGATGATCCTTCTGCCCCTCAGAGCTCTGATGGGTCTGACCCAGATCCATCCCTCGTTCAGGCACTGGACGAACTTCTTTCTTCTGACCCACTGTACTCTGTCCAGACAATGTTCAAAGCCAAAAAGCGCCCTAAAGATGATTGTATAGCCTGCTATAATGTTAAAAAATTACCAGCCCTTCGGATTCTACCAGGAAGTAAAATAGGTGACTGCCCATAAATAACGGTAAGGTGCTTCGCTCACTGTGCCATGCATATGGCTGCAGGTATGAAATTATGGTCAAAAAATTGGACAGCATGCCCCAGAGTGCTGAACTCCTCAAAAAAAGATGTTATGAGTACGTTCTCCCTCCCACCAGTAGTACAAAAACCAGCTGACCTGATTTTTCCGTTTTGTATAGCCCAAGGGAAAGAATTAGAAGAGGTGACCGATAGATCCTCTAGACAGATGTGGACAGCGGATAGACTGGTGACATGTAGTAATAGAACGTGGTACCCACCGACAGCAGATGGGAACCTCACCTACCACGTTAAGTTTTGTAAAACAAGCCCAATGCTACCATACGTTGTGAACAAGTAGTACCAGATGGGGGACATGTCATCTATGAGTTCCAACCTTCAAGTGTATCTCAATACCGAATACTGAGCCTGGTGAAGGGATCTGTCCCTTTAGGTGACATTTTTTGGATGTGTCACAATGAGACACAGATGTTGGCCACACTTCCCGTTCAGTGGGAAGGGATCTGTGCACCAGTAATGCTGACAGGACAACTGAAGTTAATAGTAAATAACCCAATAGGCATTAATGAAACATCTAACGAAATAACCAACCGCGCTAAAAGAAGTACTCCCGTTAAACACGAGTGGAAAACATTGGATGAGGTATATATCACCTGGGATCAGATCCCTACATGGAGTACCTGAAGAACAGGTTGCCATAGGGAGTGGTTGGATAGAAAGCGGAAGAGGGGCCGGTGCAGTACCAATCTATGGATCAATTGTTAATGCGCAGTACATAGCCCAAAATAGTAGATGGGTGAATCTCCTGTGATATAATCAACAAAGGTTTATAAATTTTACAATTAAAGGTGTACATCTGGTAAAGGATCAATTGTGTTAAAGTAAGAAGGATTTGTCCCCTTGTAAGGAAGGCTGTAGCGCCCC
>NW_015152732.1:24402-37163 GCF_000732505.1 Cyprinodon variegatus | reverse complement strand
AAACTGACGAAAATCAGGCAGATCTGCGGGAGTTTACGGGGGTTTACGGGGACGAAAATCTCACTTTTCATGCAGTGTATATAAATAAACTAAATTGAATTGAATTATGAATAACTTTACAGATTAGCAATAAAAAGGTCACAATAAACTACATAACTCAATGTGATGTGAAATCTTATTCAGTATATATCATAAACTATTGGATACTTTCCCAAATTAAACAAGCAGATTTTTCTTTATTTGCTATACTATAATTAGAACCTGTCCCTGTCTTTATCTTGTAATATGCCTTCAAACAGCATTTGTTGTTAACCAGAATCATAATAATGAATAGATTTAAATTAGTACTGCTGAACACAATTTATATATACAATTTATATATCTTGAGCAGTAGACAAGAGAATTAAAGAGGGGAACAAATTTCTGCCCAGAAAAAACAAATAAATAATAAAAAAAAAAGGTCTTGTTTAAGCATTATTTATCATAGTGATGCCTCAAAACTGTATAAATCAGCATGATACAGAATTTAGGTAAGTATGTAATTGTACAATAAGATTGTACTTCATAAATAAGCCATGGCATAGAGATTTTCCACTAAATACAGTGTTTTAATTGCCATGCAACGAGTCAAATAAATCAAGCCTTATAACCTTCACGTTTGTCTGTAAATGAAAAACTTTGTAAACAGAACCTCACTCATAGATAGTGAGAATGGAGATTATATTTGTCTTTCTACAAGTGCACGTGAGTCTGCCCATAAAATATTGTCCTTGACAAAAGATTCTGCCTTTTGATAAAGCAAACCCAATTAAAGAAGTCTTGTCCATGAAACATACATTTATAGTGTTTGTTCTGGCTTGAAAAAAGGTAATTATTAATCAAACTTTGAGAGTAATTAAGGGTTGGATCAACAAAGAAACAAAACTTTAGGGGACTTTAAGTACACAAGGATAAGAATGGAGAAAATAATGTTTTTCCAATTGTTTCTTCTAATCTGCTCTTTTTCTGCAGTTCTGCATCAGTCAGACTCAGAGAATTAAATCACTTCACATTCAAGGCAAACTGAATCACAGACAGGAGAGACAGGAAATCTCTCTGACCCCCAACAAAGATGTACACAGGACATCAATGCTGCGCTGAGAGAGATGAACGCCTCTTTGTGTGGACTCAAGGTTAGCGTGGAGTACTTACAGAAGGATAATGAAGGTATGTTAACCCTGACAACCAAAGCTTTAACAAATCATCTCTTTGAGTCAATTGTTTTTTTCTTTAAATGGCATCTCATTCATAGGTTTTTCATTTTACTTCTGCAAACAGCTAAGACAACAGAAACAGAGTTGTTGAAAGAACAGTGCCAAGGTAATTATTAAGATAAATTACTAACGCCTGGATTCATTACTGAAACTTAGTATTTAGAATTAATACAATAATAATGCTTAAATTGGTCCCAGTTGTTTGTTTATTTTTCAGTACAAGTAGCAAAAGTAAGAAAGCTTGAGCAGCAGTATCAAGATATTTATCATATCATCATTTTAAGAATAAAAAAGGTAATATAACATAAAAAGCAAGCATCCGATATTATCACAGAATTGTTTCTTCAATTTATATGTTGTTGGTTTCTTTTTTCAGTACAAGTAGCAAAATTAAGAATGCTGGAGCAACAGTATGAAGGTATTTTGTCAGGGTCCTGGTCTGATTGTTCCTGTTTTCCTTAGTTATCCATTTGTTGCCCTCTGCTGCCCTCTTGTGTCCTCCCTTGCTCTGTTTCTCTGTCCTGCCAAGCACCTGTTGCCAATTTCCTCGTCAGCTCTCTCTCTGTGAACCAGAATAAACAGGCTTTATTCACCTCTGCCTACTCTGCGTTTGGGTCCTCCACACAAACACCAATCATGACATATTTATTACATTATTCTAAGAGTAAATAATCTTAAGTGATGGTTTTACAAAATAGATAATAATAGATAAACAGTTTGTTTACTGAGATTTTTTTTTAAATAGTGTTGCTTATATGCAGTCTATATTGAGGGCAAACCTGACTGATTTAACAGTTTTTAAAATATCAATGGCAAGAGGCCAGTATTTATGAGCTTGTATTCTTGATGATTATATGCTACTATTTCTTTTTTAGATAAATTTACAGCTCAGGCAGAAGAACTCATCTCAGTTAAAGCCAGGGAAAACAACACTGACGTCCAACTGGAGTGGCTAAGGAAGGAAGGAAAAGGTTTGGAAAAAATAATCTTAAAATATATGTATATTTCATAATGGCCTTCAACATGCTTCAACACCTTGTCCATAAAGTTATTTGAACATATATTTTTATCCAGATGGTACTTGGTTGGTTTTCTTGTAAAACATTATTTTATCTGCAACATAGACAATTTGTCCAAAAGTGTCTAAATGTATGATTGTTTCTAAAGATATCTTTTTGATTTAAATCAATTTCTGACAGAGAAACAAGTGACTTTTTCTGCTTCCCTGCTGGCCTCAGGTTCAGGAACTATTGGACCATTTAACACACAGAGACCTCTAGTCTTTAGGAATGTTGTTGCAAATATTGGCAATGCCTACAACCCAAACACAGGTACTCCAACGTTCTCTTAACAAACCCTTACATAAACCTGGTTCATGTTTCTTTATGTAAACACATTTACAGTCGAAATCATAATAGAAATATTGTGTTTCACAGGTTTTTTCATTGCACCTGTGAGAGGAGCCTATCACTTTGAGTTCTACTTATATGGAGGTGGACATGCGTCACATGGTACAGGTGCTGTGTTGGTCAAGAATGGAGATTCTGTTTTCATTGCAATTGAACATCAGCCTTCTTATTCTGTTAACCTATCAAATGGTGTCACATTGCTGTTAGAGATTGGAGATGTTGTATTACTGAATCAGTGGCAAAATAGAAGAATTTACAACAGTCAAAATCATCATAACACCTTTAGTGGTCATTTGATTTTTACTATGTGATTAAAGAACAGTCTTGTTCTATACTGTGATAAAATTTCACTGGAGTTTTTTTTTTACTGTGAAAACCCTAAAAGATATTTCTTAAATTCAAATACATGATGTTTTATATAATGTAAGGCTATCATCTTGTTCTTTTGTCCCCCTGAAAGTGGCTGCGCCTCGGAACTTCCCTACCGGTTCTTTACCTGGGGGCAAGTTATTTACTACTCTTAACTCAAACTGGGTAAAACCATATGAAAAAGGACCATAAAACAGGAGTAAAAAGTAACAGCATTTATTCCAGATCAGGTCGGTACAGGACAGAGAAATTGCTTGGAGTTGGCACAGCTCAAAAAACGTCAGCGTGTGTCCGGCAAAGATTGACCAAAGATTGAGCCCCAAAGTCATCTTCTCCTTCTTATACCTCATGAATCCATGTGTTGCATCAGGTGGATGTTTAACTCTACATATCAGAAACTGACACGCCATCCATGCCATGACCTTTATGCATCTTGCCACCTTTACACCAGGATTACACATACACACATCCACGATGTACCCATATCCTGTGTATTTTTAAAGACACGAAGGCTGTCCTGATTAGATGGCCTCCGTACACACAGTGACATCCACCCGGTGAAGGAAGGCCTTCTACTCTGTCTAAAAAAATAACAATGCAAATGATGTATAAAGAATAAACCTAACAGTAGCAAAAAAAATTATTAGCCAAATTCATCACATCATCTTTAGTGTTTTTTTTTTTATTTTTACTATGGGAACAGAAAAAAAACTTTCTAGGTTTATATTATTATACATTATCAGCGAAAGCCATAAATGTATAAATAAATCTCATTACCACAACGGGATACAATATATTTTTCACTGTAAAACTCCTAATAGTTTTTAGATGTCTCAAATTGAAAATAGAATGTAGTTTTGTACAATGAAGGACTTTCATTTTGTTCTTTAGAAACATCTATTCTAATATACTGCTGATTTCAGAAGAAAATTATTATAAAACTGTCTGAACATTTACGTTTTATGTGTAGTTTTTAATTAAAATGTTTCTAAATACTAGATAGAAACAACTAAAGAAAAATGACCAAGTACCACACATTATTCAAACATAATCACACACTAATAACAAATGTATGAAACTAGGTAGAACTGTTTTAGAGGTTTGTATGTGTAATTGATATAATATAATACAAAAAATAAAGTTACATAATTTTATACCTTTTTTTGACATTTAGGGTTTGAGAGAAGCTGTTGGGTAAATTAAAAAGCTTTTCTGATACCAAGGTGTTTTTTTTCTGTTTTTTTTCTTTTCTGATTGCACATAAGCCTTATGATGAACTTGCAAATCAACTCTATATTGGGTCTGTAGGTTTATTAACTGTTATGGATATCTGCACATCATGCAAATAAAGTCAGTGTTTGAACATTGCACTTGCCATATAATTAATGACATAAAGATGTTCAGTGCATAAAAATGTTTTATTTTAATAACACAATCACTGTGCAAAGACATATCTATAAGCCATCTTTCTAGGTCACCTTTGCACCTCAAATGTTTTTGCTATTCAAGACAGAGCAACCTATGGAACTAGTTTACCGTAACCTTTTCTAACATAGAAAGTGTTTATGAATCAGGGCTCCTATGTTCCTTTTGAGTGTGGGGGAGCCGGCGCCAGCCGAAGTAGAGCGAGCAACAGTGTCCGTGAGGGATAATGCAAAGCCGAAAAACAGTCCAGAACAGTGTCAGAAACCAGGTGATCTGAGAGCCGAAGTGGTATCCAGGGAGAATCCGAGCCGAGGTCAGTAAAACCGTCCAAGTTCGAAAACTGGCAAAATCCAGGTAGTAAGATCAAAAACCAAGTTGAGCAGAGCAGACAGGGAAAAAGGCAAAAACCAAAAACATATGTGCAAAAAACTGAGAAGAATTTGACAGAACAGAACACTTACATAGATAGCTAGAGTAACTCACAGCAAGACAGGTTGAATAATCAGACGCTTATAGCAGGAGAGCAAACTGCCTAAAGAGCTGCAGGGACCAGGTGAATCAGATTGGCAGTAGTCAGCCGCAGGGCCAATTAGGCAGGTGAGCAGGAGCAGAGGAAAAAACCCAACCATCAGTGCCAGGATTATGACAGTAAAGGTGTGTCCCAATCTCCCTTTTCAGTTGCAAGGTCTCTCATTATAGCTTTTCCTTTAATGGTCCCTGGTGCTGCAAACCCATAGGGCCATAAAGACTGTTGATGGGGGATAAAACACATGAAGCAGTCAAGCCTGAGACTGCGGTGTGGCACTGGCATTGCATCATCGTCGAGGTCAAGATAGTATTCCTTGCAATGTGTGTGGATAACAAAAAGGCACCTGAAACAAAAAATTTTTTCACAGCATGGTCTTTGCAGCCAGCTGGATGTGCTTTTACAAAGCATATTTTTGAGCAGGATCAATTTTTCCGTTCTCCACCCCATGCTTCTTTGCACTTTGAGTTTATGTGCGGCTCATTTTTAGGTATGCATACTTCACCGCCATGCTGCAGTTTGGGGTCAAACTCACCTTTGGATTCTTGTTGAAGTGTTGTGTGAAGCTCCTCACTTTTGCATGCTGCACTTTGCAGTGTGATTTTGCAATTCCTTGCGATGTGTGTTGTTAACAAAAAGGCACCCGAAGGAGATGTTTTTCTCTCTTAGCAGTGCCATACGATCCTAAGGAGATCTGTCATTAAATGCACAGTAATTACAGAGGGTGAGGTTTTCTGTTTATGGGGCACATTCTGTCACATTTGTTAGGTTTAACCTTATGTCAGCATCTCTGTAACCTTTAGGGGAGATTTCAGTCTTGTGGACATATACCCTACTTAAACTTATCTGAGCTATGTCCATGTGAGAAACAAAGTGGAAACTTGAATTACAGAATTGGCCAAACTGCAGCAAGAGAACCAAGGTATTTATTGTAGCTTACTTGGTCATTGACTGACCATTGATTTTTTAATGCCCTTGAATGCACGGTACAGTAGCGTGGCATTGCATTTGTTAAGGTGCTACCACAAAAAAAAACAAAAAACAAAAAAACATTAACAATTAGTGGCAAATTTCAGCATAAAAATACAAATTAGCCTCATGGTAACACTTTGTCTCAAGAATATATATGATTAGTGTTGGTTTGTGTTCTTGTCACTGCGTGGAAGTGTGCAGAATGTATTCTCTGTTTTTGGAATAAATCCATTAAATGTTTTACAACAGTTTTGATTCTATTACTGTAAAAGATAAATCAACTAAAGAAGCAAGGCAAGAAAAAAAGAACTTGAACTTTGTGAAGTAAGTGTAGTAAAACTCTTTTTAGAAAGAGAATACAGTAAAATTCTGCTTTCAAAAGAACCCTCTCAATAGTATATATCTGTATATGATTATGTTTGTTACCTTATAAAGGTTTGACAGTCATTAACTCTGTTTTTGATTTGCAAATCTAAAGATGTATTTTCTTTCTACAGCATAATGTCTGATAGTGGAAAGGAAAACAAGATCAAACAACCTAGTAATGATTACCTGTTATAAGATAACAAGAGTCTATTTAAAGCATGGGTTACCTCCAAAGCCTCATAGCTTGACTGCAGGGTCAGAATCCAGAAGAATGAAGAAGATGTTTCTATTATTGTTTTTCATACTCTCTTCTATTTCAACAACTCAGCTTCAAGGACAGTTTGACGATGGAACTGCTAAAAATTTAGGAGAACCTAACACTATGGAAAAAGAACCAGGGAATATCTCTGACCACCAACCAATCTGTTCACATGACATCCATGCTGTTCTGAGACAGATGAGTGCCTCTCTTGCAGGACTGAAAGTGGGCATGGGCTTCTTACAGAGGGACAATGAAGGTATAAGGATTTTTACTACCAAAGCTTGACTATATCAGACCACCTAAGATAAGCCTAAATCACTCAATCTCTCAATCTCTTGGTTCTGTTTTAGCCCAAGCAACAAAGACAAGAGAACTGGAGCAACAGTACCAAGGTATACACTTTGCAGAATACACATCTAAAAATACTGTATATGCTATATTATCAGTTAATCTGTTTATTAAACCTAAATACATATTTTGCCTATACAAATTACTTTGTAAATGGTTCTGATTGCCTAAGCCCTCCTTTTTAGTGTTGTATTATTTTCCTCTTTTAGGTCAGTCAGCTAAGATCCAAGAATTGGAACAACAAAAGTCTGAGCTGCAACAACAATATCAAGGTATTTAGCATTACTCTTAGTAACATTTAAAACAGTAAGAACACACTAGACTTATATATATATATACTTGTCATAAATTATATTGGTAGGATGTTATAACAAATATCTGTAAAGGCTCAGAACAGAGAACCCAGTATTCAAGGCAAGACAGACAGTGGGATTACCCAAAAATGTTTATTTAAAAACAGATCTGTGCTTCAGCATCTAGTACATCTAAGGCAGGAACCTCTGCAGAAAAGGAACACAGGTTAGGGACCACGATAATCTGATAGAGAATGATGATGCTAGTGAGTCACTAACCTGGTTTAACAGCTCAGTCCGTGCCCAGATGACAAGGTAGTATTCAGCTGCCAACAAGATGCAGCGGCCCAGAGTGTCCCAGATGCTGCAGCCCCGGTTAATTGAGGAGAACATGCAGGAGACCAGATCCAGGCAGTTGATCCAGTAAAATCCAGAGGGCCAAGCCAAAGCCGGGGTCGAGGATGTGGTCAGGATACAGAACCAGGAGACAAGAAGTCCGAAGAGGTTTCGAAAGGAAAGGACACAGGACCAAGTTCGTTAAGCAGGCAGATTCTGACAGGAGTCAGGTCAGGTTAACAGATCAGATCAAGAACAGGCAGACTCAGAGGTCCAGGAGTCCAAAGACAGGTCAGGCAACAGATCAGACAGGAACAGGCGGGCTCAAAGATCCAGGAGTCCGAAGACAGGTCAGGCAACAGATCAGATGAGAACAGGCAGCTCAGCGGTTAAGAGGCAGACCAGAAAATCAGAAACACTAAGGTAATACTGGCCCACTGTCCCCACGGGCACAAGAGAAATTATATGCCCTTGCTGACTGGTAGCAAGCAGCTTAAATAGAGGCAGGAGTAGGTGGATTAGATGAGCAGTAATGACAAAATGGGCAGTTAGACAGGTGAATGGAATGAGTATTTAAGTCAGTCATCAGCGCCGAGCTCATGATAATATCTAATAGCCTTGTGACCCAATCCAATCTAATTTACTTATATACGTTATATAGCATTTTTATACAGCATTTTATTTATGTATATACTCATGTTTCAAAAGTGCTGAACACTAAAACAAACATATACGTAATACAGGGCAATAAATAGTAAGTGAATGAATAAATAGGAATTTATTTCAGAAAATTTGACAATAAACAATAAATTAATCAACCAAAAACAGAAACAAGAGACTGGTTCACATCAACCAAACCAAACACCAATTTCCAAACTTAGATAGAAACAAAACCCTCAACCAAATAAACCTGTCGGTATATACAGTGTAATGGATTAGTATGGACCCAAAGACAACCCGCAAACAGGTCAGTGAAACTTTAACGGTCTTTATTAAAGTTAGAGGGCGGCATGGACTCTCAGGAAGTGCGGTCAAGTTCAGCGACTGGCAGCTCCTACAGACAGAGTGGTGGTTAGTGACCAGTGGAGGCAGGCAGATGTGTGAGTTAGGAGCTTGGTCACTAACCTGACCACGGGAAGACTCAGTTGGGCACAGTCTGGTTACAGGAAAGGACGGAGTCCGTGCTGGGGTAATCCAAGGTTCTTCGTCCAGGTTCGGCCCAGGTCTTGACGAGGGGGGGGGGTCCGTTAATCCAGCTGAGGTATCCAAGGGAGAATCCAGGGGAGGTTCCAAGTCCAGATCCAGTTCCAAAATCCAAAAAAGCAAAGACAGTTAAAAGGGCAGGCAATCTCCGTTACTCACAGGCAGGCTGGGTCAGAAACACGGGTAGAAAGTCCAGATCACTGAGGCTGACGAGCAGGGCTCAAGCGGGCAGACAAAAATCCAGAAAGGGGTCAGGCTGGCTCAAAAACAGGGGCAAAAACAGGTCGAGGTTCACAGAATAGGCTGGAAGTTTTCACCGTTAGGCTAGAGACATTCTGGCACTGGAGGCTGGAGGGACGGAGCCTTTAAGCAGGAGGGGTGGAGTGAAAACAGGTACACTGATTGCAATAGCAGCTCCAGTGCCAGGAACGTTACAAACAGCCAGAGATATTACATGTAATAATGTAAATAATGTAATGCAAATTGTCTAAAAACAGTTCTATATGTTCTTTTAAGTAAAAAACAATAAAAGAACAGGTAAGAACAAAAAAAAAAGAAAAACACAGAATAAAGGTCACAGAGGACATAATTCATGGCCAGAGAGTAAGACAGGCCTTAAAACACTCAAGTTTAATGGCTGTTTTAACATAGGGGACCAGAGTGAATAAGGGAAATTCAGACAAACTTTGACCACATCGATAAATACAAATATATGATTTCAATTGTGATTATGCATAGAGTTATTAATATTCATTTAGTGAAAACCGGAATGTTATGACCATCCATCCATCCATCCATCCATCCATCCATTTTATAACACGCTTATCCCTGCTGGGGTTGCGAGGGGTGCTTGACTATCTCCAGCAGTCATTTTGCCAGAGGCAGGGTATACCCTGGACAGGTCGCCAGTCCATCGCAGGGCAGATTATCCAATCATACACACCTTAATTGAGGTATAGTCAGAATTTCTTGCAGCAAATAAGCTGTGGGTGGGGTGGCTTTAAGGAGGTTCTGAAAATTTTCTGAATAGGTAATCTGTGCAAAACTCTGCTGGTGGTTTAAGTATTTTTATTTTTTATTTTTAGTAGTAGTAATATTAATTATAATCTAATGTTAAGTCAGTTTTTTTCTTTTCACAAGCTACTTCTTTAGTCAACTTTTATTAATTGAGTGAAAATAGTTTTTAATTCTGTCACTGAGTACATTTGCTCATGTAGTTTCTATTGTCGAAAAAATACCTTTTATGCTGCAAATGTAGTATTTGTGTTAAAATTTCCTTTTAGCTGCTCCCATCCATTGTGAAATTAAAAAAAACTCTCAAAACCAGGGTCCTGCACTGTGTTTTTGCACCAGCCCACCCTGCTAGCAGCTTTGTACAATGCATGCTTTAAAATCATAAAGTCGTGTAATGTAAATAATTAGATCTTTCTGTCTTTTACACAATAGGTTTTCTGCAATGTAATTTTATTGTCAGAACCATCAATCATCTCTGTATTACCCTTTAGTCACACCTCTAAGACTTGATGCTCGGACATATCCAACAAGGCTACTTAATGAGCTGCGTGCTGTAGCACATCAGAGTCAGTCTGATTATTTTTCATTTGTTTAGTTTATATATACCACTGAACAAAGACATTTGTTAAGATTATTTGTAAACTGGCGATACAGTTTGTAAATTCCTTTTCCTTTATCAACACCAAGGTCGCATAGAAAAATCATTTGCCAGCCTCATCATTAACTTACTGTAAATCAACAGTCACCAGGCAGGAAACACTGGCTTCTGAGAATGATATTCACATGTTTTGTTATTGACTTTGATACATACCAGATCCAAAACTAAGAATGCCATTATAAAAGTGGCAAACGTATTATATTTGCTTTTAAGATTATGTTTATTATGTAAAAAAATTACTTAATTTGTTTGCCCTATAAGATGTTTTTCTTTTTTTTATTAATTTATTTATAAACATTTTCAACTTTAACAAATCTTTGGTAATATTTAATACAACATGTTTTATAACAGCCATTATAAAATGGCAATCATTAACATTTTGTTTCTTTCTATTTGCTTTAAGTACAAGCTGCCAAGATAAAAGAGTTGGAGTTGCAAATGATAGAGATGGACAAGCTTAAGCTGCAATTTGAAGGTATTGGGTTATAACATTTTAATGTACAAATCACATTATTATGATAAGAAAGAAGGAAAGCTTTTTTTCTATATTAATATGTTTTTTATTAAGGACAGTGAAAAGCTTTTCATTTTAACTGCTTTCCTATAAAACGTACTGAAGGATTGACGGTAATTTCATTGGTTTATTTGTAAATTCCTTTATTATTATCATTCCAGCACAAGGAAATGAACTGATGGAAATTAAAAGCAGAACAAACATCACACAAAAAAAAGTGGAGTTTCTTAACAGAGAAAGAGAAGGTTTGTTAATGAATAAACAGTTGTATAATTAGAGCAAACTCATAACCGTTATAGATGCTGATCTACACAACAATACTTTTCCTCTGTAGTGCAACAAGTGGCATTCTCAGCATCTTTGATGGCCTCAGGGGGAGGAGACATTGGCCCTTTTAATGCATACACTTCTCTGATTTTCAAAAATGTTGTTTCAAATATTGGAAACGCCTATAACCCAAATACAGGTATTGCAATTTTATATTCATTTATTTAAAAAATAAGTCGGACCTATTTATGAAATAGTAACATCATTACAATATCATTTATTTTGAATGTGGATGATTAAGACTACCTGATTTCTCTTTTTAAAATTAAATACTGTGTCCTCCAGGTTTTTTTACAGCTCCAGTGAGAGGTGCCTACCACTTTAATTACCACATTTATGGACATGGACATTCTTCACATGGTTCCGGAGCAGTGCTGGTCAAGAATGGAGAGTACATTTTCATGGCATATGAACATCAAACTACACTCGGTGCCAACTCTGCGAACAGCGTCACTTTGCTCTTAGAGGCTGGAGACGTAGTGTATTTGCTTCAGAGGGCTCACACAAGGATTTTTGATGATCAGCTGCACTATACCACCTTCAGCGGGCTTCTGCTTTTCCCCTTGTGCAATGATAAATGTTAAACATTTTATTATATATTTTATACCCCGCCTCTTGCCCTTAGAGGGCTGGAGATAAGCACCATTTTATACATAATATACATTTCCAAATATTTAGTGTCATAGTAAGGGGTCAATATTGTACTCTTTATTGTAAGTCATGTACAGTATGTAACAACATAAAGAGTACATTACTTATGAGGCTCCAGAAATGAATTCTCCTTCATTAAAGAATCAGGGTTTTAAATATGATTGATTTAAAATAAAATTTGACAGATTTTTGACTCACTTTTTTTTTATTTTTACATAAGTTGTCTTTTATGAAAAAGCCGCCGTATCTTGATCACCATGTATCAGGTTAATTTCATATTAGATATTTTAGTTAAAACATGAGGGGAAGTTGAGCAATAATATTTGACACATTCTATAGATTAATTCCAAGCTACATATGAAAACAAGACATTTCTTACTCTAGATTAATAAAGCAAGTATTTTTAAAACTGAAATTTAATAAAAAGTGTGTTTCATAAGTGCTTAAAACTTCACAAACAGGATTCCATTTATGCTTTTCTGCACTGATCAAAGGAACAGAGCTGTATTTTACGAAGGCTTTGCTTTGTTACTTTTATGTATAAACATTTGAGGTGTTTTTTTTCTATTGTTTTTACACTATAAAACTTTCTATTTCAATTCTGTTAGAAATATTTGTTGGCGCAGCCATCGCCACAAGAGCTGATCAGCCGGTATAAGACAGAGGCAATATACGACACAGAGACATGAGATTTCGTTTGGCCTGCATGCGATCATTTTTGTGAATGAGCTGCTGCCATTTATTGATTGCACACCGGTGTGGAAACCACGCCCACATCCATAAGTGGATAACAGGATCAATTAGGGACACAGATGTCAACATATATATATATATA
>NW_015152732.1:19326-22263 GCF_000732505.1 Cyprinodon variegatus | reverse complement strand
AAGACCATGCCCTGGGTGTGAGACTGAGGGGACCCTTGGGTGTGAGACTGAGGGGACCCCTGCTGTGAGACTGAGGGGACCCCTGCTGTGAGACAGAGACAAAGAATCCCTGACTGCAGAGCTGCAAAACTGGATGAAACTCAAGCTTTCCAAACGGACATGGAAAAAGGTTTGCAGGTCTGGCATGATTAGGGACAGAACAAGCAATGTGTCTTTTGATGATGCTAATCATCTTAAAGTATCAGAAACATAAATTCCCAGCGGGCTGGGAATAGAATTTAACTATAGAATCACAACACATGTATATATATCTTCAGCTCACAATAACATCCTACATAATTACTTACATTTAGAAGTAGTTGTTCTTCTCCATTCTCCATACGTTTTTAGGAAACTAATATTATTAAAGGGTAACTCTTATGAGAAACGTTTTTGGCTTCTTACCTTAAGTCACATCACATAGTAAAAGAACAACAAAACCTGTTAAAACAAAAATACACACCCACACAGTTTATGTTTTTAATGTCTTGTATATTTAAACATTTTAAACTGAATCAGTGTTAATTTCAACAACCATGATGATGAAGAAAATATTTCATCAACGCCCCTTTTTCCCGTGACGATGACGACATGATAACGCACAAAAATTGTTTCCAGAAAATAAAAATATGACGAAAATAAAAATTTGTTTTGATAACGAGACTAAGACCAGACAAAATTTACAATCCATTGATGAATTTGCATTAAGAAATGTAATTGTTTATAATTAATTTGTAATTGCTGAAGCTATAAGTGTTTCTTGAGCTGAATAGAAGATTGCGCGTTGTTGCACTGTTTGTCCCTAAATGGCACATGTCCCACAGTCCCTCGCAGCACTCAGTCAGTACTAGCAGAGAGCTTATACTCCTAGCTCAACTTAGCTGTCATTGCGGATACCAGTGTGCGGTTTGTTAAACCAACGCCTGGATGTATGGAGCCATTTTGTTTAAAACGCAAAGGAAAACAGCACAGTAAGCACCACCAAAGAGTCTGCGGATTCAAAATGGCAGGGAAGAACACAGCAAATCTCCAGCGACATCTGAGGTCCTAACATGCTGCCATATGGAAGAAGGGAGGTAAGGAACGGGTGGGCCTTTAGTAGTGGGAACGGGTGTGTATGTGCTTTCACGAGTGCATGCATGTGAATGTATATGTGTGTGCGCAGGTGTGCATGCATGTGGATGTGCGTGCGCCTTCCTGTGCCTGTATCTGTCTGTCTCTCTGTCACAGAAGAAAGATGTTCTACTGATACACTGGATATTAATTGTTTAAATTTTTTCCTCCCAGCTAGATTCCTGACACAGTGACACCACAGCCAAAACAGAGGTTGGGGAAGGAAGGGAAGTCTATTGCAGAGATGTTGGGAGCACCAACACTGTACAAACCTGATGCCAAAGAGCAGAAAGCCCTGGAGAACTCAATGGCAAAGTGGATTGGTCCGTTCTGGCCTGCCTGCAAGGACCATTGAGGATGAAGACTCTGTGGATATGATAAAACAAGCCGACTAAAGGTTTAATGTGTACAATGTGATATATGTTAAAAAGAGAATCAGTGTGTGGAGAAGTTTTATTCTGTACAGTGTGATATATATGTTGAAAAAAGCAGTGAGTGAAGAAGTTCTATTATTTACAGTGTTGAGTAAAAATATGACTAAGACTAAAATTGATTTTCGTCATTTAGACTAAGACTTAAACTAAAAAGCAATGACTAAATATGACAAAGACTAAAATAGATTTTTGACATTGTGACTAGGACTAAATTAAGAAAAGCTGGCAAAATTAACACCGATCTGAACCCATCTAACTTTTAAATTGGTTGAATGAATTGTTATTTAGAACGGGAAGTTATAGATATGAAGGAGTCTATTGTAGATGATTGTATCACATAATAAACACAAATCTTTTCCTCTTGAAGATTAGACATTAAATTCAGAGGAAGATAGATTACAAAAACATTAGTACAGTATGCTAAATTATCTAAAATTGCTGCCTAGTAAAGCTGTTGAGCTCACTAGCTGTGTTTCCATGCAACTGAAATGTTGATTTTAAGCAAACTTCTAACATTTTTTAAACTTTCAAACTTTTAAGTGGGTTGCACACATTATAATGATAGAATTTTTAAAATAAGATTAGTATCATATTTATTGTTTTTTTGCAGCAATATTCAATTTGAATGAACTGGGAAGCTACAGGACGCTGTAGTGGACAGACATCTTGCTGCCTTGACCATCTACTACCTCACTGAACTCCCTCAGTATGTGCAGCTGCAGGGCTGTCAGTCAGAGGTGGCAGTCTGCAGTACCGGAGCGCCCCAGGGCATCATTCTGTCTCCATTCCTCTTCAACCTTTACACCTCAGACTTCACCTACAACATGGACAGCTGCCATCTCCAGAAGTTTTCAGATGAATCGGCCATAGTAGGCTGTGTTTCTGAGGGGTACGAGTTGGAATATCGATCATCATGAACTTTGTGGACTGATGTGAGAAGAACCACCCTTGTCTTAACGCCAGTAAGACCAAAGAGATGGTGATCGACTTCAGGAGAAGAGCCCCTCCTCACTCCCCCGTGAACATCCAGGGGCAGGACATAGAATCTGTGAAGAATTTCAAATACCTGGTTGTTTATATCAATAACAAACTGGACTCGACTCATAACACCAACATGCACCTGGTGCCATGCTACCAAGCATGCATGCATGCAACAACAGTTGAAAGGAAAAACTCCCCTTTAACAGACAGAAACCTCAAGTAGCAAACTTCAAGTAGCAAACCTCAAGTAGCACCACAGTCAGTGTGAAAGGAGAATTCCGGTTTTTAACACTTTTAGCCCATTTTCTGCAGTGTCCAGGATGAAATCGAATGATCGACACCAAAATTTTGACAATTGGTCCTGTCTCTG
>NW_015152732.1:10508-18795 GCF_000732505.1 Cyprinodon variegatus | reverse complement strand
ATCAAAAAAGTACTCCAGAGTGTTGTTCAGCATGGGGGTGAGTAGAAAAATGAAGGCTAATCATGTTTTGGGTGTACTATTCCTTTAAGATTAAAAAGTTATTTTTAGAAACAAACATAAATTTGGAACTTTTTGGTACAATTATCTTTGTTGCAGATAAAACTATGCTTTACAAGAAAATAAACCAAATACAATACAAAAAATGATTTTTTTTTATATAACTAAATGCACAAGCAGAAAAAGTATAAAACATCTTATTAGTTGCAGACTACACATAAGATTATGAAATATAATTTATTTAAATATTTTAAGATTTTTTTTTTCCAAACCTTTTCCTTCCCTGCTCAGAACCTCCACTTGGTCCTCAGTGTTCTTTGCCCTGGCTTTAACAGAGATCAGTTCTTCTGCCTGAGCTGTAAATCGATAAAAAATAATTATAATAGATTAAATAAAACTAAAAAATAACCAATAGAGATTATGTTTTTCTCCCCTTTCCCATAGTAGTTTATACATTCCCATATTTAATGCAGCTTGGAATTACTGATCTCTTGACCTCATTAACATCCTGGAAACTAATAATTCAATCAGGTTTGCCCTCTAAAAGTGATTCATGCGAAATGTGTCAATTATATATTATAAACAAACATCACATAGTGTAAGATTATTTATTCTTAAAATGATGATATGATAAATACCTTGATTCTGCTGCTCAAGCTTTCTTATTTTTGCTGCTTGTACTGAAAAATAAACAAACAACTGGTATCATTTTAAGCATTATTATTTTATGTATTCTAAATATAAAAAGTTTCTGTAATTAATCCGGGTGTTTGTTTTCTCTCTAATAATTACCTTGGTCCTGTTCTTTCAACAACTCAATTTCTTTTGTCCCAGCTGTTAGCAGAAATAAAATGACAGATGTTAAGATGTGATGCCATTTAAAAAATCAGGTGTTTGTTTTTTGTCTAAAAATTACCTTGGTACTGTTCTTTCAATAACTCTATTTCTTTTGTCTTAGCTGTTTGCAGAAGTGAAAGAAAACAAGTTTAGATGTTTATTTAAAAATAAACAATTGACTCTGATAGGTGATTCTTTAAAGCTTTGGTTTTCTGGGTTAACATACCTTCATTATCTCTCTGTAAGTACTCCATGCCAACTTTAAGTCCACCCAAAGAGGCACTCATCTCTCTCAGCACAGCATTGATGTCCTGTGTACATCTTTGTTGGGGGTCAGAGAGACTTCCTGTACCTTCAGTCTGTGATTCAGTTTGCCTTAAATGTGAAATTATTTCATTCTCTGAGTCTGATTGAAGCAGAGCTGTGGAAAAAGAGCAGATTAGAAGGAACAATTGGAAAATCGTTATTTTCTCCATTCTCAGCATTGTTTTCTTCAAGTCCCCTACAATGTTGGTTACTGTGTTGATCCAACCCTTAAATACTCTCAAAGTTATTATTTTATAGACATTGTAAAGAAAAGCAAACATCATAACCTCCATTCTCACTATCTATGAGTCTACCTCTTTAAAAGTTTTCCATTTACAGACACATGAAGGTGATAAGGCTTCACTTATTTGACGTGTTATATTGCATTAAAAAAAACTGTTATTTAGAGATGAAGTCTACGCAATTGCTTGTTCATAAAATACATTCTGATTGTGTTGCCAATATACTGTATAATGCTGATTTATACAGTTTTGTGACATAACTCCAAGAAATAACTTTTAAAGTACACCTTTGTTTTTTAAAGGTATTCAGGTTTTGTATTGGCACAAAAGATTTCTCTTATTTGATTCTGTAGTCCACTGCACAAAAGATTTCAGCTGTGCTCTGCAGTACTCTGGCCAGTTTAAATCTGCTGAATTATATAAAGTTTTCTGTATTTTTTGGTTTTCTCTATTATGGTTTTGCTTTTGCAGCCTTTGAACCTTCAGCATTCAAAGGCAACCAAAGCCATTGAATGTTGAACATCTTCAATAACCTCAGCTTTTATCTCTGCATTTGGATCATTTAAAAACCTTCACACAACCTGACAATATTTGCCTATTTTGTTTATTATCCTTCAATGCACAACTTATTTTTTTCTCTTTATTTTATTGTCATTACACTGTCACAAGTACAGAGCAACAAAATCAACACTCTGCATTTAATTCATCCCCTTGGGGAGCGGCGGGCTGCCATTTTGCGGCACTTGGGGAACAGTGGGGGACCAGTGTGGGTTTAAAGGGCTGGTTATCCTCCCGCAGCAGTGTGTCCCAGTGAGCTTGACGCAGATAATTTTGATTTATGCCCAATATTGAAGCGTGGTCTGTGCTATGTTATTCCACGGCACAACACAAGAGGGACTATCACAAACTAGCTGTGGATCTAGATATAGCCGAGGCAGTGAGGAAATGGAAAAACACAAGGGGCAAATTTGTGCGACAACGGAGGGACATGAGGGTTAAAAAGAGTGGGGATCCAAGTGGAAAAATGGTGCCAGTGTTCTGGCTGCACTTTACCATCTTCTTGTGCAATGGTGCATGTTAAACAATTATACATTCCAAATGCTTAGTATCATAGTAAGGGGTCAATATTGTACTTTTTATTCTAAGTCATGTACAGTTTACAACAACATAAAGAGTACATTACTTATAAAGCTCCAGAAATGGATTGTCCTTTATTTAAGGATCAGGGTTTTAAATTTGATTGATTTTAAATAAAATTTAAAAGCCTTTTGACTCACTCCTCCCTGGGATTGCACCTTATCGTGTTGGAGGAGTTTGAGTGTCCCAATGACCTTAGGAGCTATGCTGTCTGGGGGCTTTATGCCCCCTTGTAGGGTCACCCAAGGCAAACAAGTCCTAGGTGAGGAACCAGACAAAGAGCAGCCCAAAGACCCCTTATGACGAGTAACATAAATGGACGTAGTGTTCCCTCGCCCGGACGCGGGTCACCGGGGCTCCACTCTGGAGCCAGGCCTGGGAATGGGGCAGGCTGAAAAGCCCCTAGTGGCTGGGCTTTTACCCATGGAGCCCAGCGGGGCACAGCCCGTAGAGGAAATGTGGGTCACCCTTCCAATGGTCTTACCATCTGTAGGAGGGGCCAAAGGGGTCGGTTAATGTGTGACGGGTGGCATTCGAGGGTGGGGACTTTGGCGTTCTGATCCTCCGCTAAAGAAGCTGGCTCTTGGGACATCGGATGTCACCTCTCTGGTGGGGAAGGAGCCTGAGTTAGTGCGCGAGGTTGAAAGGTTTCAACTAGCGATAGTTGGACATACCTTGACGCATGGCTCTGGCTCTGGAACCAGTCTCCTTGACAGGGGCTGGACATTCTTCCACTCTGGAGTAGCCCCTGGTGAGGTGCACCGAGCAGGAGTAGGCATTCTTATTGCTCCTCATCTTGGTGCCTGTACATTGGGGTTCACCCGGTAAATGAGAGGGTGGCCTCCTTCTGCATCGTATGGGGGGACGGGTTCTGACTGTTGTTTGTGTTTATTCGCCAAACAGCAGTTCAGATCACCAACCCTTTTTGGAGTCTTTGGGGGGGTAAATGAGAGTGCCCCTCCTGGGGACTCCCTTGTTCTTCTGGGGGACTTCAACGCTCATGTGGGCAATGACAGTGATACTTGGGGAGGTGTGATGAAGGAATGGCCCACCTGACCTGAACTAGAGTGGTGTTCTGTTGTTGGACTTCTGTGCTAGTAATTGGTTGCCCATAATGAACACCATTTTCAAGCATATGGGTGTCCATATGTGTTCTTGGCACCAGGACACTCTAGGCCACAGGTTTGCTTTCCAACCAAACAATAACACACCTGACTCCATTCATATCACCAAGTCATCATGTTCAGATTGGACTCCCTTGATGAGATGACTGGAGTCTGGTGTGTTATTGCTTGGTTGGAAAGAAAACCTGCAGCCACACGGCCCTTTCTGGAACAATTTGACACCCATGCCCTAGGCCATAGTTCAATGATCGATTTTGTTGTTGTTTCATCTGACCTCCGGCCGCATGTCTTGGACACTCGGGTGAAGAGAGGGGCAGAGCTCTCAACCGACAACTACTAGGTGGTGAGTTGGCTCTGATGGTGGGGGAGGATGCCGGTAAGACCTGGTAGGCCCAAACGTATTGTGAGGGTCTGCTTGGAACGTCTGGCAGAGTCCCCTGTGAGAAGGAGCTTTAACTCCCATCTCCGGCAGAGCTTTGAACACATTCCGAGGGAGTTGAGGGACATTGAGTCTGAGTTGACCATGTTCCATGCCTCTATTGTTGAGGTGGCTAGTCAGAGCTGTGGCTGCAAGGTTGTTGTTGCATGTTGAGGCAGCAACCCTAGAACACGCTGGTGGACACCAGCGGCGAGGTAAGCTGTCAAGCTGAAGAAGAAGTCCTATTTGACTTTATTGACCTGTGGGACTCCAGAAGCAGCTGATATGTACCTGCAGTCAAAGCGGCAGGTGGCTCGGCTGGTTGCTGAGGCAAAAACTCGGGTGTGGGAGGAGTTTGGAGAGGCCATGGAGAAAGACTTCCGTACAGCTTCGAAGCAATTCTGGTCCACAATTTTGCGTCTCTGGAGGGGGAAGCAGTGCAGTACCAACATTATTTATAGTGGGAGTGGTGTGTTGCTGACCTCGACTCGGGACACTGTATGTTGGTGGGTGGAATACTTCGAATACCTCCATAGAGGAAGCAGAGCCTGGGGGCTCCAGCTCGGGTTCTCCCATCTCTGATGCTAAAGTCACTGAGGTGGTTAAAAAGCTCCTCGGTGGCAAGGCCCCAGGGGTGGATGAGATTCACCCTGAGTACCTTAAGGCTCTGGATGTTGTGGGGCTGTGTTGGTTAACGCGGCTTTGCAACATTGCTTTGACATCGGGGCAGTTCCCCTGGATTGGTAGACTGGGGTGGTGGTCCCTCTATTTAAAAAAAGGGAACAGAGGGTGTGTTCCAACTACAGAGGAATCACACTCTTAAGCCTCCTGGTAAGGTGTATTACAGGGTCCTGGAAGTATGGAGTACCAGGCCCTTTAATAAGGGCTGTTAGGTCTCTGTACGACCGGTGTCAGAGCCTGGTCCGCATTGCCGGCAGTAATTTGGACTTGTTTCTAGTGAGGGTTGGACTCCACCAAGGTTTTTTGTCACAGATTCTGTTCATAACTTTTATGTACAGAATTTCTAGATGCAGCCAAGGTGTTGAGGGGTCTGTTTTGGTGGCCTTAGGATTGCATCTCTGTTATTCGCAGATAATGTGGTTCTATTGGCTTCATCAGTGCGTGATCTACAGCTCTCACTGGAGCGGTTCGCAGCTGAGTGTGAAGCGGCCGGGATGAGGATCAGTGCCTCCAAATCCGAGACCACGATCTTGAACCGGAAAAGGGTAGAGGACCTTCTCCATGTTGGGGAGGATGTACTGCCCCTAGTGGAGGAGTTTAAGTATCTTGGGGTTTTGTTCACGAATGAGGGGAAGATGGAGCGGGAGATCGACAGGTGGATTGGTGCAGCGTCTGCTGTGAAGCGTGTACTCTACCGATCTGTTGTGGTGAAGAGAGAGCTGAGCCAAAAAGCAAAGCTCTCGATTTACCGGTCAATCTACATTCATACCCTCAGAAAGAATGAGATCCCCGATACAAGCGGCTGAAATGAGTTTTTGCCGAAGTGTGTCTGGGCTCTCCCTTAAATATAGGGTGAGGAGCTCAGTCATCTGGGGAGGACTCAGAGTAGAGCCGCTGCTCTTCCACATCGAGAGGAGCCAGTTGAGGTGGCTTGGGCATCTGATTAGGATGCCTCCTTGACGTCTCCCTGGTGATGTGTTCCAGGCACATCCCACTGGGAGGAGGCTCGGGGGAGACCCAGCACACGCTGGAGGAACTATGTTTCTCTGCTGGCCTGGGAGCGCCTTGGGATACCCCTGGATGAGCTGGTCCAAGTGGCTGGGGAGAGGGACATCTGGTCTTCCCTACTGAAGCTGCTACCCCAGCGACCCAACCCTGGATAAGTGGTAGAAGATGGATGGATGGATTGAGATTTTGACTTACAAACAATTTTGTAGGCACTATTTATTTTGATTTAGATTTTTTTTGTTTTTTTTACATAATGTCTTTTATGAAAAAGCTGCTGTATCTTGCACACTGTCATGTTGGTATTAAGGTTTCTAACCCACATGCAGAACACACGGACTCAGGGAAAAAGTTCAACAGTTTATTTTGAAACACAATGATAATAAAGTACTGATGCAGGGGGGTATCAGGTCCAGGACTGTTTACGACTGGTTTCTCTGCAGAGGGGGACAGAATGGTTAGCAGATATCCAGGTATGTTTGCTGGTTGAATGAGTGCAGGTCTGTACCTGTTCAGAGGTTTAAGCAGAGTGGCAGAGGAGGGGAACCAGGAGGGTCCAGAGGCTGAAGGCAGGCAGAGGGCTATGCAGAGGCAGAGCTTGGTTACTGATCTTGCAGATTCTGATCCGAGCTTCTCTTTCAGTTTCTTCAGAGAGTGGGCAGGCAGGTATCTGACAGATTGACTTTCCAGGGTTCTTCAGAGATCAGACAGACTGGTTTCAGACTGAGAACCTCTTCCAGAGTTTCTGGGTTCAGACAGGTTCTTCCTAGGAAGCAGAGAGGACAAAAACAGATTAGGTTCAGGTTTCAGGGGAGTCAGAGATTCAGACAGGCAAGTTGGCTCAGGCTTGCTAACCATAACTGGCAAACACTCTGGCACTGGAGTGTTGCTCTGCCTCTCCTTAAAAGCTGGTCTCCTGATGAGCAGATGAGGAACAGCTGGTGAAGTCAGTTTCAGCTTCAGGAGACCCAGTACGCCCTCTGGAGGAGAAAGGCAGACAGAACCTAGAAACCAACAGAAACACAAACCCCCAGGAAGGGATCCATGGCGCCCTCTGGTGGGCAAACTTCCGGATCCCAAAACACACCATGTATTAGGTTCATTTCATACTAGATATTTGAGTTAAAACATGAGGGGAAATTGAGCAGTAAAGTTTGATAAAAACACAATTTAATGATACAAAGTCATATTTAACAAATTCATCATTGTTGAATAGTTTTTTGTTTTTTAGGTAACTCAATTCAGTAGGTGAAACACAATCTACATATGCAAACAAGACATTTCTTACTCTAGATTAACAAAGCAAATATTTTTAAAACTGCAATTTCATAAAAAGTGTGTTTAAAAAGTGCTTAAAACTTCACAAACATAATTCCATTTATGCTTATCTGCACTGATCAAAGAAACAGAACTTTGTTTGTACCAACCTTTACTTTTTTACTTTTATGTATAAACATTTGAGGTGGTTCTTTCTATTGTTGTTATACAGTACTATAAAACTTTCTATTTTAATTCTCCAAGCAAACTCCTGAACTTTGTTAAACTTTCAAAGTTTTAAAAGTGGTGTACAGAAATTATAACGATAGAATTTTTAAAATAAGATTAGTAGCATATCTGTTAGTACTTGCTATTAGACAACTTGCTGCCTTGACGATCAACTACCCAAGTGAACTCCCTCAGTATGTGCGGCTGCAGGGCTGTCAGTCAGAGGTGGCAGTCTGCATTACCAGAGCCCGCCAGATCACCGTTCTGTCTCCATTCCTCTTCACCCTTTACACCTTGGACTTCACCTACAACATGTACAGCTGGCCATCTCCAAAAGTTTTCAGATGACTCTGCCATTGTAGGCTGTGTTTCTGAGGGGTACGAGATGGAATATCGATCATCATGAACTTTGTGGACTGATGTGAGAAGAACCACCTGTGTGATAACACCAGTAAGACCAAAAAGATGGTGATCGACTTCAGGAGAAGTCCCCCTCCTCACTCCCCCGTGAACATCCAGGGGCAGTACATAGAATCTGTGGAGAGTTTCAAATACCTGGGTATTTATGTCAATAACAAACTGGACTGGGCTCAACACTGACGCCGTATTAGACGTATTAGAAGGGCCAGAGCTGCCTACACCTCCTGAGGAGGCTGAGGTCCTTTGAAGTGAGCAGGCCCCTACTTAAAACTTTCTATGACTCTGTGGTGGCATTAGCCCTCCTCTAGGCTGTTGTCTGCTGGCCCCCTGGCAGCGAAGAGCGGGACAGAAAGAGACTGAACAAAGTAGTGAGAAAGGCCACATCTGTCCAAGGCTACACCCTGGACTGAGTGGAGAAGTGGCTTAGCCTCTTACACCCTAAGGGGGTATAAATAAATTTCTGCTTGACAAAAATACACAAAAGTAAATAACTTATAGCCTCAAAGCTATTAGATTTAAGAAGAAACTTTTGGTACGTCTGTAAAGGTAAGATGTCATAGAATGGTTTTCTGGTG
>NW_015152732.1:7643-10228 GCF_000732505.1 Cyprinodon variegatus | reverse complement strand
TTTCTTAGGCGGAGAGGCCATTTTGGCACATTTATCCATAAATGTCACCAAACTGTGCCAAATATGTTTTTTACATCAATACTGGGGGTTTGGTAAAATTATGAGGTCACGTAGCAGCTGGACCCGCCGGTGGGTCCGTAGGGTTCAAGGGGTTAAGGTAGCTGCTGTCCAAGCTCACATCCATCATGGACAACACCTTCCAACCTTTGCACCAGTCTGTAGAGGAGCTGAGCAGCTCCTTTAGTGAAAGAGTTTTTACACCCTGCTTGTAAAAAGGAGTGCTACTGCAGGTCATTCATCACTGCTGCAACCAGACTTTACAACGGCAATAACTTGTGCAATGTATAATGTACAATTTACAATTTGATACCCTGTGCAATGACCTGTTTCTCTTTATTTGACACCCAGTGCAATAACCATATATATAAATATAAATATCCATCTATATAAATACCCATGTAAACACCCTGTGCAATAACCCTGTATAATGATCCTAAAATAAAAATAAAAAAAAGCTCTTGTTTGTGGACGCACTGTATATACTGTATATTTCCCAAAAACCTTTTCTTCTTTTGGCACATTCTTCTTCTTTAACTACTTGAGTTGATGTAACGAGTAAGATCAATAAAGTCAATCAACCAATCAATCTGGAAAAAAATTGATTACTTAAAATCAATATAATCTCCTTAGTTTGCACTGCATTTGTACTAGGTCTAGCGGTGCTATATCGGTCTAAATTAGACACAATTAAACATAAATGTTAGAATGTTCATTCAATTCAGTTAATTCAATTCCCAAAGCACATGCCATCTCTAGGCCTTTCACATAGACATTTCATTCAGATCATCTAGAAAGATTGCTTTAATATTTTCGATCTAAGGGAAACAAGCTCATTTAATCCAGATAATGACTGTGAAGGATTCACTCATTTTGTCATTGACTTTACAGCAATCCCCCATACAAAGCATGCATGCATGCAGCTACAGTTGAAAGGAAAAAATCTCCCTTTTAAAAGAAAGAAACCTCCAGCAGCACCACGCTCAGTGTGAACTGTTTTCTGATGAGCCCAACTGGGATTTCAAGGAGAAAGAAACACATATACAAAAGTAACATATAAACACTGATACTTTAACACTTTCTATGTTAAGCCCCTGTCACACCTTGACAATTTAGTCCCCAGAGGGAACTCTGTTTTTTAAAGCACCACGTGAGACGTGCAGAGATGACCTGAAAAAAGATGTCAGATAGATGAGTCTTTGCACAGTGGACATGTTAAGAATTTTTTTGCAAACTATCTGTATTAAATGCCTTTATGACATCCATAAAATGTCAGTCAGAAGTTGAAACATTGACCTTATTTGCACAAGGTCTAGACATCCATAATAAGTTAACGACCGACGGATCCAGTAGTTACTGCATGTCCATCAAAAGTCTTTTTTTGTGGAAAGATCACAAAAACAATCTCTTGGTATCAGTCAAAATCTTGATTCAACAATGTTTCTTAACCCAAAAATGTTAAGTAAAACTGACTTTTTACTAATTTTGTAGTTTATTATATTAATAGGACAAATAAAGCTTATAAACAGTTCAACCTGGTTTCATAAAATTCTTATTAGTACATGGTAATCTATAAACAAGGTGTGCAAAAATTACACACTTTCATTTCTTTAGACAATTGTCAAATAAACCATTTTATTCTCAAATCAACTGTTTATGAAAATAAAGGTTTCAAAAGGACAAAGTGAAAGTTCTACATTGTGCAAAACTTCATTACATTTTCAAGCTTAGACAAAATCTATTAGGATTTTTAGAGTGAGAGATTGAGTGAGATTCCTGTGGAGAACTTCTGTGACATTTTAGAACATAATAGAACAAGAAATGTTTCATAATCACATAGTAAAAAGCAAATGACCACTAAAGGTGGTAGGATGAGTGTGATCATCATATCTTGAGTTTTGCACCTGATTCACTAATACAACATCTCCAATTTCTAACAGCAATGTGACACCATTTGATGGGCTAACAGAATAAGAAGGCTGATGTGCAGATGCAGTGAAAAATGGCTTTCCATTCTTGACCAACACAGCACCTGTAGTATGTGACGCATGTCCACCTCCATGTAAGTAGAACTCAAAGTGATAAGCTCCTCTCACAGGTGCAATGAAAAAACCTGGGGAACATAACGTTTTCATTTTAATTTTCTTCTCTAAATTTGTTTAAATAAAGTAACACAAACCAGGTTCTTGTCAGGATTGTTAAGAGCATAACAATTTCAAAACAATGGTTGAGTACTTGTGTCTGGGTTGTAGGCATTTCCAATATTTGCAACAACATTCCTGAAAACTAGAGGTCTCTGAGTGTTAAATGGTCCAATATGTCCTCCACCTGAGGTCACCAGGGAAGCAGAGAAAGCCACTCGTTTCTCTATAAGAAATTAAGTTAGTATAAAAAGTTATCTTTAGAGACAAACTTAAATTTGGAAATTTTTGGTACAGTTATCTTTGTTGCAGATAGAACATTTCTTTACAAGAAAATCAAACAAATACAATCCTAAGGAAAAAAGATGTTCATATAACTAAATGCAC
>NW_015152732.1:3584-6519 GCF_000732505.1 Cyprinodon variegatus | reverse complement strand
TTGACTTGTTATATGACATCAAAACACAGTTATTTAGAGATGAAGTCTACGCAATTGCTTGTTTATAAAATACATTCTTATTGTGTTGCCGACATACTTACCGAAAATCTGTATTATGCTGATATATACAGGTTTGAGACATACCTCCACGAAATAACTTTAAAAGTACACCTTTGTTTTTTAAAGGTCTTCAGGTTTTGTATTGGCACAAACGTGCTTTATTATTTGATTCTGTAGTCCAGCAGTGGGGGAGCATTGTTGGGTTAAAGGGCTGGTTATCCTCGAGCAGGAGTATGTCTCAGTGAGCTTGACTCAGATAATTTTGATTTATACCCAATTTTTAAGCGTGGTCTGTGCTAAATTGTTCCACGCCAAAACACAAGAGGGACAAGCACAAACTAGCTGTGGATCTAGATATGCCAAGGCAGTGAGGAAGTGGAAAAAAACGCAAATGGCAAATTTGTGCAATATGGAGGGACATGAGGGTGAAAAAGAGCTGGGATCCATGTGGAAACAAACAAAACAAGCCGGTAAGACACCAAACAGGACATACGCATAGAGTAGAGCGGATGTAGATGTAGTTCAGAGGCCTCCTATCTGCAACTTCACCTGCAATTTGCACCTACAATTTCGGAGAGGTGTACCAGAGTGTCTGTGCAAGGAGCGGGGTCATATCTGCGTTAACTCCCACACAAATGCAGATGACCTGGTTTTTGAGCATAAACCAGCCTTAATGGTCTGGAAAATAGCTGAATTATCATTCTCTCTTTCTCTTTCTCTCTCTCTCTCTCTCCATATATATATAAAATATAGAGCTGACAGTTCAATAAATAAGGAGACAAAAAAGCATAAAAATTACTAATACAATGAAAATAACAAATATTAAAATATGTACATATGAAACTAAAATAACTGCTCCTAAAACAATAAAAACACTAAGTAAAAGGGAATAAGAGATTAATTCCACGTAAAAGAAACCAAAAGCCATTTCAACCTGTAGAAAACTCACACAGTGAAAATAGGAAATTTGAAAGATTTTATCGACATGAATAAAATAAGTTCTCTGGTGCTTGGACACTGTTAAAAGACATGATGCTGAGTTATAATGAACTTGGATGAATAACTTAGGAAGAGTTAAAGGAGAAGTTCCTTTAACTTTAAAAAAAACAAAAAAAAAAAAAAAAAAACAGTTGAGTCTATAAAGCCTCAAACTCAATGCTATTTCTATATTGAAAATGCTTCCTGGATGGGAAGTGAAACGTCTTCAAACTTAGAAACAAAGTCCAGTGAATTGTTTTTTTTAACTTTTTTAGAATGACTATGACCTGGATGACTGAGAATCTTCACCAGCAACTTAGGAAGAGGATTAGAGTAGTCGCTTTAATTATTCCCTAGATAGATTTTAAAACATTATAACAAGCTTTTAAAACACTGCTTTTACACTGTATCCACTTTAGAGGTACTAGTTGGGTATAACCTGTCTTGACCCTTTAGCTTGCATTTGACAATGTATGCTTTATCCAAAGAAGGATTATAAAATTACAGTGTCCTTGTGCTGATCATGACAAAGTTTACCCTCCTAAGTCTTTCCTTATGACTTGTGGTGGGAAGTGTTAATCAGTCCTGAGAACATAATAATCTTGTTGGAAGGTTACATGGTAAAGGTTTAAAACCATGGACTTTTTGCCAACTCACGTAAAGTGTTTTTATTTAAAATATAGCATCTATGATAATGACTGTGCAGCTTTTTCAAAATGTATAAACTTTTGAGAACAATTGATAGAACATTGTGTTTTCCTCAGTCCTTTAGCTGATAAAAATAAATGTTCAATGAGCAAACAGGTGAGTGATAAAGAGAATTTCTCTTTGGACTTCCTCAATAACAGTAGTATAAAGTACTTATTTAGTTCAGGACTGATAAACAAACACTTACCAGATTACAGAATCACACATCAGATAAATTAATAACTAAAGGGTAGTGTCTGCAAAACCCACAGGTGAGGAACACATACTTTGAAAGAACTGCTACTCTGCGAAGTTATCTTAAGGTGTTGGCTCTAGTTTCTTCCCCAAAACTGCAGTGGTGTCAAAAGTACACACATTTGTTACTTAAAGGAATAGTACACCCAAAACATGATTAGCCTTCATTTTCTACTCACCCCCATGCTGAACAAAACTCAGAAGTCCGAAGTGGTTTCAAAGGGAAAGGAAACAGCACCAGGTTTGTTATGCAGTCAGGTCAGGAAAACAGATCAGATCAGGAACAGCAGGCTCAGAGGTTTGGAGGCAGACCAGAAAATCAGAAACACTGCAGTAACACTGGCCCACTGTCCTCACTGGCACAAGAGAAATAATCTGCCCTTGTTGACCGGTAGCAAGCAGCTTAAATAGAGACAGGAGTAGGTGGATCAGATGAGCAGTAATGACAAACTGGGCAGTTAGACAGGTGAATGGAATAAGTTATTAAGCCACTCATCAGCGCCAAGCTCATGATAATATCTAATGGCCTTGTGATCCAATCCAATCTTTGGTATTTATATACGTTATATAGCAGTTTTATACAGCAATTTATTTATCTATAAACTTGTATTTCTAAAGTGCTGGGCACTAAAACAAACATATACATAATACAGTGCAATATATAGTAAGTGAATGAATGAATGAATGAATGAATGAATGAATGGGAATTTATTTCCGAAAATTTGACAACAACAATAAATGAATCAACCAAATACACACAAAAGGGACTACTTCACTAGCCTGGGTACCATTCTGAACTTAGTCCCGCCCACAACGTTTGAGGTCGGGAAGTTCGGTCTGGCATTGCTCAGTAGTAGCGCGAGTATGCTCGCACAATATCTTGCAGGCCAATCAAATTGTCAGGGCGGGCTTTATACGATGATGGACAGATGATCAACAGTAACGTAATCAACCA
>NW_015152732.1:0-1169 GCF_000732505.1 Cyprinodon variegatus | reverse complement strand
CTGACAGCCATTATAAAATGGCAATCATTAACATTTTGTTTCTTTCTATTTGCTTTAAGTACAAGCAGCCAGGATAAAAGAGTTGGAGTTGCAAATGATAGAGATGGACAAGCTTAAGCTGCAATTCCAAGGTGTCTGGTTAATAGCAATTTTAATGTATATACGACATTATTATAATAAGAAAGAAGAAAAGCTTTTCTTCTATATTAATATGGTTTTATTAATGACAGTCTAAAGTTTTTTCATTTTAACTGCTTTCCTATTAAATGTACTGTGGGATTTACAGTAAATTTGTAAATGCCTTTATTATTATCATTCCAGCACAAGGAAATGAACTGATGGAAATTAAAGGCAAGACAATCATCACACAAAAGCAAGTGGAGTTTCTGAACAGAGAAAGAGAAGGTTTGTTAATGAATGAGCAGTTGTATAATTAGTGCAAACTCATAACCGTGATAGGTGCTGATCTACACAACAATACTTTTCCTCTGTAGTGCAACAAGTGGCATTCTCAGCATCTTTGATGGCCTAAGGGGGAGGAGACATTGGCCCTTTTAATGCATACACGTTTCTGATTTTCAAAAATGTTTCAAATATTGGAAATGCCTATAACCCAAATACAGGTATTGCAATTTTATATTCATGTTTTCTGTTTTTAAAATTAAACACTTTGTCCTCCAGGTTTTTTTTATAGCTCCAGTGAGAGGTGCCTACCTGGAAATGGACATGGACATTCTTCACATGGTTCGGCTGTGCTGGCCAAGGATGTACATGAGTACATTTTCATGACATATGAACATCAAACTACACTCGGTGCTAACTCTGCGAACAGCGTCACTTTGCTCTTAGGGCCTGGAGACGTGGTGTATTTGCTTCAGAGGGATAACACAAGGATTTTTGATAATCAGCTGCACTATACCACCTTCAGTGGGCTTCTGCTTTTCAATTCTGTTAGAAATATTTAGACCAAAAAATGAACCTGCATTTAACTAGACATTCATGTTAAACCCACCACTACATAACCTACTACACTTACAATAACATCCTACAATAACTACTTACATTTAGAAGCAGTTGTTCTGCTCCATACCCTAAGGTTTTAGCAAACTAATATTATTTCAGGGTAACTCTTATGAGAAACTTGTTAAACTTTCACACTTTTAAAAGTG
>NW_015152731.1:39886-42434 GCF_000732505.1 Cyprinodon variegatus | reverse complement strand
TTCTTTCTTTCTTTCTTTCTTTCTTTCTTTCTTTCTTTCTTTCTTTCTTTCTTTCTTTCTTTCTTTCTTTCTTTCTTTCTTTCGATTACACACTATGTACCATAAGGATAAGATGAAAGGAAAATATAAAGCTCAAAAAGATTAGATTTATGTTTATTTGTTTTTCTCCATGATTGGGATAACCTGCAGACATCAGGGCGTTCCTTCACACCATTGCACAGTGCTTGTTAGAATGAGCTTAACTAAAGCATTACATTTAAAAAGTTAAATGTAATTTCTTAGTCTGACCTACATGATAGACTTGATCAGATTGTAGAGAGCTTGGCTTCATAATCTGAAGTCACAGATTCCTTCATCAATATGGAATATGGAAAGCCAAGTCGTTCAAAAACATGTAACCTAAGACACGTAGACAGCGTGTGAATAACCCATGTTTTTCACACTGTTTTAGCAAAAAACATTGGCAAGTCAGATAGAACACAGTCTGCTCAGGGTTTCTACAGGTTAGTAAAAGGTAGTAAATTGAATGAAATGAAATGAAGGCGATAACACCCCGGAAAGTGGTTTAATTACTCTTAACTCAAAACTTGGTAAAACTATTTAAAAATTACTAAAAACAGGAGTAAAGATTAAGAGTTTGTTCCAGTTCAGATCGTTAAAGGACAGAGATATTGCTTGGAGTTGAGACACCTGTGGGTTCAAGTTGTCAGCATGTAATGGCATCTGGAAAATGAGCCCCGAACAAGGTCATCTCCTGCTTCTTATACCTCATGAGTCTATGTGTTGCATCAGATGGATGCTGAGCTGTTCCTGTCAGGAACTGGCAAGTCATCCATGCCCTGACCTCTGTGCCTCTTGCTTCTACGCCTCAGGATAACAGATAGCTCTACTTTATCACTCTGGCTCCAGGATGTATCATTTTTCTGTGCCTGTTGAAAAGACAAAAAAAAAAAAAACTGTCCTTATTAGATGGCCTCTGTAAACACAATGTGATCCACCATGTGAAGGAAGGTCGTCCATCCCATCTAATGTGGCTAACAAATAAGTTATACACATGACTAATAAAGAACAAACCTAACAGTAGTAAATTTATCAAATATTCAATATTTCTTACTTTCCAATCAATGTTGACTTTTTGTTTCAAGTATATTTAATCTGTATGAAAACTATAACCATATACAGCAGGACCCGAGCTGATGATTATAAACTTGATTGGTTCCACATCAATGTTCTCTTACTGAAATCAAGTTCTGTTAGATCACTTATAAATAAGTCGTTATCCGTATGTGGACGCATAAGGTCTGGATGTCTGTGATGGTGGATTGTTGGATGAAACAATAGCCCTCATAAAGATAACTTTCTGAATATATAAAGGACCTCTATGCTTGGTCTAAGAATCTTCTCCCTATAAATATTTAATTCTCTGTAAATTAATGGAGCTCATGCTTTAATTAGATCCTCCTCAAAAGGATGCGCTATGTTTTTTTTTTTCACACTTGATGTGTCTAACAGAACCAGTGAATGATATCATTTTTATTGTTAACAGAAAACTATGAACTATTCTGAATAAAACAGGAAATAAAACAACACTATTGGTCTTTTGTAAACCATCTTTACAAGGTGGGCATATAGAGGCAACAACAGTGAATAAAGTTCATTTTACATATCAGGCAATGTTAAAGGCATATATGGAAAATAAAATTACTCACCTTTTAATTTAATGATGCATACCTTTTATTTTCAGATCCTGTCAAGATGATCTTCAAAGCCGGGGATCAGGATGTCCTCTTATCTTGTTCTTTTAGAGGAGACCTTAGAAATAAGACAGTTACATGGAACAAAGATTTCAAAGACATTTATGTTTTTGGAAACAACAGAGTTGAGCCTTCATTAGTAGATGAGCAGTTCAGAGGTCGGATCTCTCATTTCCAAGATGGGCTCCAGTTTGGAAACGCTTCAATAAAAATCACGAATGCAAAGATATCAGATGCTGGAATCTACAGCTGCTTGTTTTATGATGGAGTCTTTCAAAGAGGATTATGGAAAATTGATCTTACTGTTGGTAAGTGTTTCATAAAAACCTGAAATTCTAATAGATTAACTTTCCTTTTGCATTAATTATTACTAATTTGCATAGATGGAAAGTAACTAGTTACATTTATTCAAGTAACATTTTAGCAAACAAATGTAACAGTAGATTAATTGCTCCGTACTTTTAACTTTTACTTCAGTGATATTACTATATTGCCACACTTGAGTAGCTTTTTAGCTACTTTACTCACTGCAAGTAACTTCACTGAATGAAGAGCAAACATGTTTTAAACATCTACAGCTAATGCTTTATTGAAACCTCTTCTTTGTTTAATGTTATTTTCTATCTGCTAAGCTGCTCTGTCATTCTGAGACCACATAAATCCACAGTAAATAGTGTTCTGGATATTGTTACTGGATGTACTTTACCCTGATCTAATATATAGATACACATTACTTTCTGTAAGTATCGGTTTAATGGAGGCCAACATTTTCATTGAGTAAAAATATGTTGAAG
>NW_015152731.1:33306-34556 GCF_000732505.1 Cyprinodon variegatus | reverse complement strand
GGGAGTTTTCGGTGATGCCTGCAAATTACCGTAAACTGCTGTTAACCTGAACTTCCACGACAATCTACAGTGCCGCATATTGACGAAAATCCCACTTTTCATGCAGTGAGTTGATCGGATTGAGGGACTCCGATGTCGGCCAGCGTCTCTCAGCTGCTCCCTCCTCCCACACGCGCTCGTGCAGTTAGGGACCGTCAACAAATCCTTAAACCAAAATCTCTTGTGAAACAAAAAATCAATAAATTCCTTATGTTATGACCAGCTAAGACGGAACTAATATAAAATCATGCCAATAGATTACATATGTAAGGCACACATGCTTTTATGCAATTTTAAGCTATTTTCAATCTTTAAGATATTTTTAAAGACAAAAGTTGGGAATTTTCTTCAATAGTGTCCAGGTCATGTGACCAACAGAATTCAAATTCTTTGTGATATTGTTTTACTACATTCGTCTGATGAGGCACACTCATTTTTATTCCATTTTAAGCCTTTGTTCATTTTTAAAGCTGTTTTTATAACGAAAAAATTTGATATTTCTTCAATAGCTTCCAGGTCATGTAACATCATGGTATTGCCAAGAATGAGAGTTGTGAAATTGAAAATATTAGTATTATGATATGGAAATGCAATTTTCAATCAAACAACTGGCTGTATGGAAAGACTGTGTGTTTTCTAAATTTTGGTAAGTCTTAAGTCATTTTCCAAGGGATCCTGTAGGGGGAAAGAGAAGGAACAACAACAGAATGAAAGAAAAAAGGATATGCAAAATACAACAATCTAATAAGTAATTCATGGTGGAAAGATATACAGTCATTCAGAGGGACATGAGAAGTATCCTGAAAACTCTCTATATCAGTTAAATATGTTGTAATTCCAGACTATAGAGCGCACCTTACTATAATAATAATAATAGATTTTATTTAACAGCGTCTTTCTTGACACTCAAGGTCAATTTACAAATAATACAAAAAATAAATAAAAAGAGATGAAAATACAAAATACAGATACAGCAACATAAAAAACAAAAAAAAACAATCATGGATAGGGAAAAGAGCAGTATATTCACAAAATAAGCGAGCTGGAACAGATGGGTTTTGAGCCTGGCTTTGAATAAGGGGAGAGAGTCAATACTGCGGAGGTCGGGAGGAAGTGAGTTCCAGAGCTGGGGAGCAGAGCGGCTGAAGGCTCTGCTCCCCATGGTGACAAGTCGAGCTGGGGGTACAGTGAGGTGGATGGAGGAGGAGGAT
>NW_015152731.1:21941-31730 GCF_000732505.1 Cyprinodon variegatus | reverse complement strand
AATTGAGAATATTGGAAAGCCCAGAGTTGTAGTGGGGGAGAAGGTGGTCTGGAGAGGAAAGAGCAGGGATTGGGATATTGTCAATGTGGGAGGATAAAATGTCTGTGTTTATGTTCTTAATATTGCGGAAGGAAATCTGGCGAACAGGCTTGATTATGGCGAGAGACAGGGAAACACTGAAGGATAAAAGAAAGTGATCTGAAATATGGACATCATCAGCAGAACAGCTAGATGGGATTAAACCAGAGCAGCAAATCAAGTCCAGCAAATGTCCTTTTATATGGGTGGGAAAATCAACATACTGATGAAATCCAGAACTGTCCAGGCAGGAGGAAAAGTCTCTGGTGAGTGAAAGGTTTACATTGTCCATATGAATATTGAAATCACCTAGGAGAATGACATTAGGAGAGAGAGTAGTCAGATGGGTAAGTAGTATGGATAATTCATTTAAAAAGTCACTATATGGTTTGGGGGGACGGTAGACTATGGAAATAAATATTGGAGTAGGACCAGGCAGTTCAAATGCAAAACATTCCATTGAGCGGAAAACTGGAATAGAAACAGGCAACAACTTCCACTTCTCGCGATGAAGTAACGCGAGACCTCCCCCGCGGCTGGAAACACGAGGAAGAGAGTGGTAAACAAACCCAGGTGGAGAGGAGGCGTTGAGCTGGGAGAAGTCTTTAGGTTGTTGCCACGTCTCCGTGAGGCAGAGGAAGTCCAAAGGACAGTCCAGAGGAGGATACACCGGATGTAGAACTTGGAGGTTGACATTGTTAACGGCAGCGGGTGGCTAACCAACAGCAGCAACGGCGTCGAGTCAGGAGAATAGTTGGAGAGTGAGGTTAGTTAACCACACTCAGACACAAAAACAACGGGATGGCAGCCGGAGTTACGATGATAGAAGCGAAGGCAAGTGTCTTTGCTCTCACTTGAATGTGAGTACACGGCCCAAAGTTCCGTAAAAACGTTGAAAAATACTTAAAAACAGGTAGCGGAGAGCAGCGGCTGCAAAAACGCGCCAGCGTCCACTCAGCGCACCCACTATTTAAAAAACAAAAACTGGAGACATATGTAGTTCGGCTCTGTATTTTTGACGTATTTGGTTGAATTTAGGTGTACAAGAAGACGTATAATTAACTGGCCTGCAGAAAATAACGAAAAAACGGCCATAGATTTTAAGATAGGCTAGAAATTTTCTAGATTTTGGGACAATATTGTCTGATAAAGAGTACATTTATATACATGTTTAAGCCAGAATTATTTGACATTCAAATATGACTTCCCTACGACTTTAAAGAGTGAGACTGCATCAGCGCAGGCTCGCTGGAATTTTGCAGCGGGTGAAACAGCAAACTAATGGCAGAGGAAACGCTATTTCTGAAGAAATAGCATGTAAAAATGTTTTAATTGGAATGTTTTTATTTAACATTTTTGTTTATAGAAAAAAAGTAGTTCAAAAGAAATAAACTTTTAATAAATCAAACATATTTTTATCTTTCATTAGAACATTAATTTATTTCATCTCACCAAAGCTGTATGGTTTATGGGTGAGGGTGAAGTTTAAAACACATCAACTTCAGAAAATAAACAGGATGGGCTGGCTATTCCTAATTATAAGAATTATTTTCTTGCTGCTCAACTCAAGTATATAATTTATTGTTTCTCACCGTAATATGAATCCAAATGAAACAAATAGAGTTAAATGATTGTAAATGTCAACCACAAAAGAGGCTAGGTGAAGAAAACAGTATAACAGCTGTAACACATGAACCCTATCATTGAGCTGACTATTAACATCTGGTGGGAAGTGGTGAGCTGCTGCAGGATCCAAGATGATTGTTAGATTCTGGCATGGTCGGCATTCTGCTCAAAATTTGGAGGCGGTCAATTGGATGCTACATCTGTAAATTGGGTTCATGAGGGAATTACAGCCATATGCACATTAATAGAGGGGAATATTTTTAAATCTTTTGAAACAGTATGAGGGGAATTTGGATCGGGCAAATCTGACATATTTAGGTATTTCCATTTAAGAAATGTTTATAACTCTGAAATTAAGGAGCATTCTACACAACAGGACAGAGTGTGAAAAAAAGCCAGCCCCCAAAATTATTTCTAAATTGTATAAATCAATAAAAATTTTTAACCAGATCAAAACTGTCTATATAAAACCAAGAAAACAAGAAACAGATTCAGTTTTCAGCGGATGATTGGCTCTCTGTACTGTATGTCTCCTGCTACATACTTCAACAAGCTTAAGGTAATGGAGAGAATTTGTTAAGATATTTGATTTCTCCAAACATTAGCAGTAATTATTAACCCCCCCCCCACCCACCCACCCAATTATTATAATTGGCAATAATGCCAATTATTGTCATGTATTTTGGAAATGTACAAAAATTGTATATTTTTGAAAAATATTGTATGAAGGCTGGAAAAAATATTAAGCTATATTAATACTTGTTGATCCGAAGTCCTGCATTTGAGCCTGATGCAGGGGTGGAGCTATTTAAACAGAAGACCTCAGTTAGTTTAAAATAATGCTGATGGCCAGCCCGGAACTGGTTTAAAAGCCACACATTGGAATCACAACGGTGGACAGATACAATGGAGGAGATGGATTGATTGGAAACATGACTGCCTGAGATTGAAGGAGGACAAGTTTAGGAAACAATGGTTAAAAATGTCCTGCATATAGAACGCTGTTTAATGTATAATTTCTGTGTATCATAGAAATGTTTGTTTAGTTCCTGGAGAATCCCACAGAATGTGTTCTGTTGCATGTGTTTTTAAAATGTTGCAAAAACATAAAGAGTTAAAAAGGAAAAAGAATACTCCAACCTCAACAGAAAACTTCCCAGACGTGTTTCTCTGAAGGTTTTCTTAATAATTATAGAAAAAATCAATCAGAAGTTTAATCAACAGCTAATATGGATTCAATTCATTTAATAGCATTTTTCTCTCTGTTAAATGCTTAAGACTTGCTGTGTCAGACTAACTTTGGAGAATGTGTGAACACTTCTAAGGATCTGTTTTTTTTTTCAGGTTATGTCAGAATCGGCAAAGGCAAGGATGCCATCCTACCATGTCATTATGGAATAGACCTTACAGCTGAGCGCTTTGAATGGAAAAAAGACGGGAAGGACATATTTTTGTATGACAACAAAAGGGTTACCTATTATCCTGATGGACCGCCTAAAGAACAGCTCTCTCATTTTCCAGATGAGCTACAGTTTGGAAAAGCCTCAATAAAGATTAAGGAAGCAAATGTGTCAGACAGTGGAAATTACACCTGCATCAGGATAAACCAAAGTGGTGACAAAGTTTCAGAGCTTCACATTAAGCTTGTTGTTGGTGAGTATTTTTATGGAACAGTTAAAGACCAATAAATTCATAGATTTTTTTCTGTTAGAACTTGTTTGTCTACAAATAGATTAAAATGACCTCAGAACTCAAGTCATTTGGTTTTACATTAAAGGAACATTCCAGTGTGGATTTCTTCATATGTTTCTGACAAATTCCAGAAAAGGTTTTACAAAAAGGTACATTTATTTTTTAGGAATCATTTTTGCCGTGATTTTTCAAAAATATCTCAGAAATGTAAATTAGAAGTGTTAATAATTCTTCAAGCAGTTAGATGTTTTGTGTTCATGCCTTTATTCTGAAATGGGTCTTTTGTTTTGAAACAGGATGTTTAGCTTCTTTCTTCCTGCCTATTTCTTCACACAGTCCCTTTACCGTTTAGAGCAGTGCAGCAACCGTTGATGATAAACTGCTCTGCTATGCTGTGTTTTATACTGGCATGCAATGTTCTTGAGTAAACCTTTAAACTAACTTCTGATGACCAGGGTGCTTTCTGACTGAAGCGCTGTAGTGGTTAATTAGGCAGAAATCAGCAACAGAAGATATAATCATAAACAAGAAGTATAGTGAAGTTCTAGTAAATGATGCCAGACACAATCTAAGCTGTAAAACAACTTATAAGGCGTTCATCCCAAGAACTGAAGCACATGGAGCAATCTACTTTTAGAAAGGAACCATCAGTAAACCTGCAGTCTGGGAGTGAAGTTTTCCTTTAAGAACATGTGGAGCAATTAGATCCATGATAAATAGAGAAGATAAATCATTAAAGGCATCATGCACATATGTGAGGAGAATTTTCACTCTATTCTGGATTTAATAGAGACACAATAAAGGGAACTTTAAAAAGAGGGATTGTAATATGACCTTCCTTTTCACCAGAACTGTTTCTGTATTGCTGTGGATAAATTTAGGGCTGTAATTGCATTTTTTTATTGGGGTTTTAAAAACAATACATCACATACATTAAGCTAAAGATGCAGAAAAAAAACAATATAACGAAACCAAAAAGAGAAAAATAAAACTTCAGTATACATAACAAAGAGAAGCCAGGTTTATAATAACAATAAAGTAAAGTCCATCAGGTAGTGAGATGATGGGATTTTATGTTTTTTTCTGTTTGTACTGTCTTTTAATGAAGAGACTTAATTTTTTAATAACGAATAAATTATGTGAATGTTGGCTTGTGATCAGAAAACTTTCATCAGTGTATGAGAAACTGAAATGATCAGAAGTAGGTTATATCAAAGGTATTAGGATCCTTACTTCTGATCATAGTCAATGTAACTTAATAACACATGTTGCCATCATAATGAAAAGTAAGGGTGAATATTATCTGTCACAAACAAGAGAGGTTACTCGAATAAATGTCTTAAACAAATCTGGACCAGTACGAGTGAGAAGGAAGTGAAGAAAATGTGATAACTTGGAGGAAAAGGTTCCAAACTTTTCTGTTCTTCTGTTTAGAAGTTGAAGATGAAGATACAAAACAAGCCTTTCCAATGTTTGTGTCAGTAACCTGGGAAGAGATTGCTGAGTACAGCTACCTGTTGTACTGAGCGGATGGCATTGAATATAATAAGAACATTTTAATAAGAACACTTTCTTGGGGCAGGAATTCCAATATGTTGTATGATGCTATTACTGATCCAGTTTTAACAGAAGATGATTTTGTTTTTACATAGATTGATTTATTATTCCAACGTTGACTGCATTTTATGGACTTCCAGGTCACAAAGAATTAATACAGTCCAGCCTTGAAGTAAAAAAAAAAAAAAAAAAGCATAGACTGATTTTATAAATTTTTTATGCAACACAGAGACAGAATATTCCTCATTTCGTCAATATCCCACAGGTGAAAGTAAAAATCCTAGAAGCCTGTTTTAATATAACATTCATTCTGTTTCATGTTACTCCAAGCCTATGATGTTAACAGCTGTCTAACATTTCCTTTCCCTTCCCCCATAGGTTGCAACTTAACCTCTTAACTCCCACACTTTTTAAGTAATCCTTGCCTTTTTTGCATTACCAAATAGAAAAGTAAATAATTAAGGAACTGTAAGGCCAAATTACTTTTGTGAGACATCATTTGAAAGCTTACACATTCTAGTTCCTGAAAATATAAATGAGAATAGTGTGACTAAAACAGCTTTAACTGCATAAGTGCAGACAGGACTCCTAGTTTTTTTTGTCTTCTCGAAAATAATAGGTCTATTTGGAATAACAAAGAAATGCTTGATAGCAGGAATGTATCATTACAATAGATTTATTCTGCATCATGTCAACCACAACCTAAAAAAGAAAACAGACCTCTAGGTATAACTGTGTCAGAGCTATGGGACTTTTAACTTCTGGGGTCACCAGCATCTCCGAACCTCTTTAAATGTCCCATATGATACCAAATTGTGCTAATTACATTTACACAAAAGTTTGACCCATAAAATCACAGTGAAGCATTTGATTCCCCTTAAAAATAATTTGAAGCATATAGTTTTCAGATTTTCTAACATTTCCATCTAATGATCTAAAAATATGCAATGATCCAGTCTCTGCTGCACCTTTGAACTGTTATGAAAGCCAATAAAACAGGTTTACTCTATTCAAATTAACCATGCTCACCATTGTATGAAAGCTAATTTAATTGGCTAGAAAGTCAAAACTGGTGTTTGGTATTATCTAATAGCAGCAGGACTTAATGAGGCATAATATGACAGGACTCCATGCATATTGGGTGGGGGGTCAAAGACAGGGAGTGCTCGTTATACTTCGAGGGNAAACAGAAATCAACGTTCTTTTGTAATCATTCCTGCCTACAAAAGAAACCTTCTTTTCTTTTATAGGCTGGAATGTGATTAAAACAAACATGTGCATCAATGAAGGTAAATTTTTCAAGAAGTAAGTCTTATTAGCAAGATGCAAAGCCGCAGCTCTGACAAGCTAACTCTTCTGTTGGCAAAAAACAGACTTCATGTCGCCATTTTCTCATCATTTCCTTATATGATGCAATGCTTTTAATCAATGGACCCTTACAGATAAACAGAATATAAAAACTTAAAGATTGGACTTACATTATTGCCTCAGGACCTCTTCAAAGGTACGGAGTTGAAGCATATTTTAAAATGTATGATTGATCATGTCCTTATATCTTAATTAATTGTGCTTTGGTGCTCGTTGTGTCCATAAAATAAACTCAGTGGTTGAATTGTAGAGAATCTAAGCTTTCTGAGGATGTATAACATGTCTATATTGGTAAAAGTTTACCCATTGTTATTTTCATGCGTACTGTTGCGTTAAATGTATTGTTGCACATGATTGGTCACCGGCGACCATGGGGATTTAAAGAGTTAAAGAACACATCAGGAAAGCAATGTGGTGAGTAAAATTTCTGATTTCTTTATTGACAGTCTTTTTAATAAATTATTAATAGAAAAAGTATTTAATTTCCCACAAATCAAACAAACCCATACATTTAATACAGTTTAATCAAATTAAAAGTCATCTGATTTTAAATGACAACAAATTAGGATTTGATATGTTTAGCTATCACGTTTTTTAATATCTTGAAATAAGAGGGGCTAATGTAGTTCAACTGTAATGTTTACAGTTTTAGCTAAGATCATATATACTGTAACAGTAATAATCATGTCATTTTATTATGAAAACATAGCTGTGACAGTACACAGAACTGTATAGGCCTTTGCTAGGTTTCTGGTTTTCTCTTCTAACTAAACCTCCTCCAAACCCTGAGAAGGATGTTTCCAAAATAGATGTTGTTATTGCTGGGAATAAGGTCCGTCAGAGATATGACCCTATAGGGGAAATACAGTAGCCATGTCATCAACATATGTAGCACTATAGGTGTGAAAATGTTTTCCTAATTAATTAGTTGTAACAAACATCAGCATTTGTAATTTACATTTGTTTCGTGTAATTTTTATATATAACTGTTTCATTTTCTAAATTCTCTTTAGGGTGGATATGAAGGAGGTAAAATGAAAGATATCATTTTCTGTTTTAAACAAAGTGGAGCTACTTTGTATTTATGGTTACAAATCCCATTTAAATAAAATAAATGGAGTAGACTGTTAAAATATTGCTTTTCGTTTTAAACTAAAATAATAGTACTTTAGTTTAAGCCAGCTCAGACAAGTAAAGACAGAAGTTTGCTTTAAAGACAAAACATTTAGCAAAAGTCATCTATGTAGTATGAAGGACCAGGAGAGCCACTGAAAAAGTAAAAGCAGCCACTTCAAAACATTTTCTAATTGCACTTTTTAAATTGTATTATTAAAGAGGAATCGTAAATTGTACTTGTATTTTGTATTTTAAATGTATTTTCAAAATGGAGATTTAAAAACCACAATTAATAAATCTGATTATAATTCCTCTCCTAATCACACATTTAAAAAGGTAATTCTTTTTTCCATTTCCCTTTTGACCTTCCATGTTTCCAAGATGTAAGCAGCTCCTTCATGGGAGAGGGGGTGGGGTGAGGGGGTGGCATTCCATTGTCAAACTATCTTATCGTAAATCCTCTAATATAGGCCCGGGCCTTTATTTCACTTAGGTACATCTTGGTCCAGGCCATTATTGGAAGGAGGCCAGAATTAGAGGCAGGCCTCTATTTCTATTTGATCAATACAGACTACCAGTGGAATGAATAGAAATGAGATTTTATGTCTATTGAAGCTATAAAATACTAGGTTAATTTTTTGAAAAAGTACAGTTACCATAACTGTACAGTATACAGAACATTATTCAGACATGCAGACTTAAATTTTTCTTCACTGCAATACGGAAAAAAAAAAGACAGAATGGAATCTTGGCCAAACTGACTTGCAAAACAAAGTAAAAGAAAAAAAAATTAATGGAAACTGTTCTGCCATCACAGCTAAATTTTATTTGAGGCAGGCTAAGTGGAAGTAGGCTACCAGTATCATATATTTCAAGGGAAATTCAGAACAACGAAGGCCAATGAAATTCTGTCATTTTGACGCTGCCTGGTTACCACCAGACCTAGCGGTAATCACATGTGTCTCTTAGATCAGAACGATTGTGTGGCTGGTTATACTCCTGCAGCAGTGTGTCGCAGTGAGCTTGACATTTTTGATTTATGCTCAATATTGAAGCGTGGTCTGAGCTATACGCTGTGGGTCTAGATACGGCCGAGGCAGTGAGGAAGTGGGGGCGAGTAGTCCGACAACGGAGGGACACGATGGCGAAAAAGAGCGGAGATCCAGGTGGAAAAAGGGTTTTAGATTGTTTTTGTGAGCCTTTGGCCTGTTCTACCAATGGTTACTGTTACAGTTAGAAGACTCATGTCTGTGGTCCTGTCATGTTTGGCTTTAAGTTTCCTAACCCACATGCAGAACACACGGAAACAGGAGAAAAGTTCAAAGGTTTATTTGGTGATATTTCTGCGCAGAGAATAAACAGATCCAGGGGGTTAATCTGAGCCGGGACTGGTCACGAGCGGGTTCACTGCAGAGGGGGACAGAGAAGTTAGCAGATGTCCAGATAATTCGCAGGATGTGAGTGAGCAGGACTGTACCTGTTCTGGAGTTAAAGCTTAGCGGCTGAGGGGGGCGACCTTGGCGGTCCAGAGGCTGTAGGCAGGCTGAGGGCTTGGTGGAGGCAGAGCTTGGTTTGAGTGTTTGCAGGTAACTGGTTTGTATGGAGAGATATTTGTGCCATCGGTTTGAGCACGCAGGACCCAATCCGAGCGTGCAGTGAGACAACACGCGCACACTCAAAACCGGTCTGGCGCGCGCTCAACTCTGAAAAACCCTCTTAACACACTGTTCTGGCGATCAGTTTCATCTCTGCGCATGCTCGAATCCGTCTCTGCTCGCGCTCGACCTGCTCTCTCTCTGCGCTCAACACCAGCTGTGCGCTCGGCTGTTTCTCCGCTCGCTCGACTCTCTGCGCTCGCAACTTCAGCAATGTATGTAAATGAACCATATCATCAGCCAATGATGCTCAGCTTCTTTTTATCCAATGAAAGCATTCGTTTCTTCTTCTTCTTTTCTATCATGGCGGATCGCAAGCAACTTGACGGCGCATGGCGCATCTGAGTGCGCAATAACACAGGGGAGGCTGAGCTGAAGCTCCTTGTGAGAACAGGCGGCTTAGGCTTATGGTTCGGTTGGACCCAGTGAGACATGGACCACATCCTGCTTCGCCTTTAACCCACTAGCGAGAGCCTTAAAGGGCTACACCTATATTCATAGAATCTGGGCTTACAGTACGTAACCAACTTTTTTCTTGTTGATATGCTGTTGTACAGAGCACCTGGGGATACACATCTCGGCAGGCATGCTAATCCGTGACCTCTGCATTAAACCAAAGCCAAGAGTAACAAGCACAGGTGTCAAGTAACGAAGTACAAATTCTTCGTTACTGTACTTAAGTACACTTTTTAGGTAT
>NW_015152731.1:18659-20650 GCF_000732505.1 Cyprinodon variegatus | reverse complement strand
TTGAGCTTTCAATTCATATAGCGGCATCTGGCCTTTTTCTTAAAGGTTACTTTATAATTTTATACTTTAAGTAGTTTCTGGAGCACATACTTTTACTTGAGTAAAGAGGTGAAGTTGATACTTCAACTTTTACCAGAGTGTTTTTAAACTGCAGTATCTATACTTCTACTTAAGTAACAAATGTGTGTACTTTTGACACCACTGGTAACAAGTAACGTTTGCTTAAAAAATATAACACATACAAAGTACATACTTGTGTGAAAATGTAATGAGTAGAAGTAGGAAGTAGAATAAGTAATGGTACGTACCTAATGACCTAATGATACTAGTAATGCATTCTGATAAGTGCCGAAAGACACATGATCATAACAGTCAGAGTTATCATCGGTGCTGCTATGAAACTCGTGTTGAGTAGTTTTATTTTCCCTCTTGAAAAAAAAATCCCCAGTTGCTGCACAGATCATGGACTGCGTTCACTCTGCCTCAATTCCAACCTACTGATCGTGAAACTTGAGATGTGTTATGTTTACGAAAGATGAGCATTGTTATTTTATTCTTCTCTTCACATGTTATAGCAGAATATCGCCATTGATATTGATAAAAAAACAAAAATTAGTCTTTGCTACAAAACAGCAGTGTTTACTCCTTTCTCTGAAAGCCAACGACTCCTTGTTCCATAAAAAAATGATCCCATTGTTTCACAGTGTCTAAATGTTCTAATTTCATTGTAAACTGCCGTCAACCATATTCTTATAATAGAAATAGAACAGTAAGTGGAGTATACATGTACATATTATAGGCTACACTCAGTAGGAATATTACTTTACTCAATATCATATTTAGTGTGTACATCTATATTTGTATTTTATATTGACTTACAATATGTTTATCTTTTACTACCCTTATGACGGAGTGAACTCGATCAGGTCCTACACCATGTGTGCTCCTGTAAGGAGATACAAATTCTGGCGGGGATAACTACCTTGGCAAGACTCGGGACGAATTTGCCTTAAGCTGTTTGGAGCAACAACATTTTTTTATTTATTTTTTTTTGGCCACATTTTGCCCAATGTTGATTAATGAGCCCAAACACTAAAATCGGCCCACCGATTAATTGATCTGGCTCTAATCAAGACTTTTTGAGAGTTTTTTCTAATCAAGAGAATTTTTGCACATTCTTCCCAGAATACAAACTGAGCTCAGTCAGGTTAGATGGAGAGTGTTTGTGAACAGCAGCTTTCAGTTCTGTCCAAAGATTCTTCATTAGATTCAGGTCTGGACTTTAAATTGGCCATTATAACACATCAATTTGTTTAGTTTTTAACCATTCCATTGTAGATCTTGCTTTTTGTTATAAATCATTGTATGATTGGAGGATACATCTCCTTCCCAGTCTCAGGTCTTTTGCAGACTCCCAACAAATCTTCTTCCAGAATGGTCCAGTATTTTGCTCCATCCATCTTTTCATCAATTTTAATCCTCTTCCCTGTCCCTGCTGAAGAAAAGTAGGACCGAACCATGATGCTGTTCCCACCACGTTTGACAGTGACAGTTGTTCAGAGTCTGACTAAAACAGACCTGGTCTAACTCAGTCAGAGTTATGCAAGCCTCCTTGCAGAAAACCATGTTGGATGTGTTGATCCTGATTCAGTCTTAAACTTTTTTTTAATTTTTGTTTTTTTATTTCACTTCAACAAGCATTCCTCTGTTGAATCAGGATTTTATTTGGTCAAACAACATGAGGTATATATATATATGAGATCACATTCATATATTGTATTTCTTTCCTTTTTTGATGATATTGATATTTAAGAAGAATACATTTAATATATCAGCACTTTTAACAAAACGAATATACTTCACAAGGTTATTGAGATCTTTAGTCAAAGTCAAAAAGCCTTTATTGTCATTATATTCTGCGACAGATACAATGAGATTTGGGACTTCCATAACAGCTACCGTGAAATAAAAATAAAAATTAAAAATATATA
>NW_015152731.1:13209-15845 GCF_000732505.1 Cyprinodon variegatus | reverse complement strand
TAGCCTTAGCAATAGGCCAGACCGGCAGCCCCGCTTCTGCTTCCTCTCTCTTCTCCGCCTGCGTCTTCTCCAGGACCCGACAACAATCCACGGAGACCCGGGTGGTCTCGCTATCTCGTCCGGAATGTTGTGCTTATGAAGAAAGTCACTCGAAATAGATATCTGTGATTGATATCCAATGTCCAAGAGCGACTGAAAAGTGTACTTTCGGTAGCACTGGAATGGAGAGCCGTAAGCCGCTGCGTCCGTGCGCGCCGCCATCTTGAAAGTCTTGAAATGCGATGGAGGATCTTGAAGTGGATATGTTGCTCTATGCTTTTTAGAAGGGGTGTTACAGAGTTCTTTGAAAGTAACTCACACTTTGACTTCTAAAGAAGTCTCTTATGCTTCTTTTACTTTTTTCAGACATCCTGGTTGTAAGTCTATTAACCAAACACAAGCACACACAGCACCAATTCAAAGATTTATATAAATTAATACACCTGATTTTACTACCCTTCTAGCGACACAATAGAAGAAAAAATGCCTAATTTACAGTAGCAGACCCCCACACCAACTGTCGTATTTTACAGAGCAACGTTTTCTACAATACCTTTCACAGACCCATTTCAGTGCTCGACGATTGTTTGCATGCTGTAGTGTAAAATGGGTTTTTTTTTGGGCAGTAAAAAGTTCAAGGGTCTAAAACAGACTAACGAAAAAGTGCAGGGGTCATGTTCGCTGTCCACTCCAGAAATGTTTTACTGCATCCATGATGATATGGCCAGTTTTGACTGTAATGCTATGTTCACACCGGACGCAGCAGGCACAGCAAAATCGCATCTGCTGCTTCATTTTTTGCTGCTTGTACCAGTTAGTTAGCTGAAGCAGCTTTGCTGCTCTAGCTGCGCGGTGCAAAAGTGTGTCTGACGCACGTTGGGAGGAGCTACTCTATCCTTTCTTTGCCTTGTAGCTATATTTGCTGTGATCAGTGGGAAAAAAGTAGTTTTAATATGTTTTTAAGTGAGAAAGTCCACCTGAAAACTTTATCAGTGCAGTCAGTTCATCCAGATTACTATCCCACCTTCCAATATTATTTCTGTCGGAGCCGCTCAGACCCCCACATACCAGCGGTGCGCTGTCAGTAGGAATCCCATTCAACAGCAGCCTCTGGCCGGGTTGCCTCCTCGCGATTCACCGCGGCAGCTGGTAGGTGTTTTTCATCAAAAAAATCTAAACTGCAGGCACCAGGATAATAAAAGCGAACATATTCTGTCAGCAGATTTCAGCATTTTAAGTTGATTTAGGCGTGAATAAACTGTTTCAGAGGAGCGATCACAGCGCTCTGTATCATCAGCAATGTGTCTGTCTCGCTGCCAGCTCCCAGATCAGCTTCTCTGGTTGATTAGGCGCGTCGAGCAGCAAAAGTTCAATTTTTCTATCTCTATGAACGCAGCATAAATGCTGCGTTCACACCATACGTAGCAGAAGCAGCGAGTTTACATGCAAAGTCAACATGGTTGACTCGTGACAAGGCGCAGCAAAAGGTCCCACAGCGCGTTTTGAGCAGCAGGCGCAGCGCGTCTGAGCAGCTGAAGCAAACACGCTGCTGCTCAAAACGCGCTGTGGGACCTTTTGCTGCGCCTTTATGCGCGTCAACCATTGACTTTGCATGTAAACTCGCTGCTTCTGCTGCGTCCCGTGTGAACGCAGCACTTATGTTTGGATTGTTTATATGTTAGATTGTATCTTCTCTGTTGTAGCACTGAGGGAATATGTATACTGGGCAAATATTTGTTTGATTATCTGCTGATTAGTTCTTTAATCAGAAGTCCCTGAATTTGATCCTAAAAGCCCAGACAGAACACATAATATAACTGGTAATAAAAATGATCAGCGTTTCATTGAATAAAATAAATGGTTGATACCTCAGCAAAATTTTAAGTCAGGGGTGCCCAACCTTTTTTAAACCAAGATCTACTTTTGAAGTTGATGGCATGCCGAGATCTACCAAGCCAAACACAAGGGATTGGCAGTATTTGTTTTTTTTTTTTGCACAGGTGGAGAACAAACAGTAAGTCCAATAAACAAGGAAATTATCAATTGTGTCAAAAAATAGGTTGCAAAAACAGAACTTAACAATATCAGAAGAACTTCACACCATCTCTCTCACTCAATCACTCACTCACTCACTCATCAGACTCAACAAAACTACAGAAAAGAGCAGTCAAGATCTCCAGACAAAGGCTGTGCACTCAAAAAATCTAAACAAACTAATTGATACACACACACACACACACATAGTCCAGTGGAGATGAAAAAAAACAAACAAAAAACTGTTAGAACTGTAAATTTACAGTCATATGTTTATATCACTGTTTTTATATATATATATATATATAAGTGCTGTCAATCGATTAAATTTTTTTAATCGCGATTAATCACATCAATGCCTAAGTTAACTCGCGATTAATTGCATTTTAATCACACATTTTTTTTCTGATTGAAAATCATTTAAATACTCTCGATTACATACAAAAATACATACAGGCTAGGTTTGTGCCAATGTTCTTTTTTTTTAATGAAAACAGGTCACAGACACTGATTTATGCCATAGAAACATATGGCAAGAAGATGGGGAGGCATGTAGCAAAAAA
>NW_015152731.1:8633-12699 GCF_000732505.1 Cyprinodon variegatus | reverse complement strand
CAGGCTGCAGTGGGATGTACTTGGAAAATTGTACCATAAAACCACATAGCGTTAATCTCACGTTAAAAAAATTATCCCCATTAAAATGGCCTTGCGTTAACGCGATAATAACGCAATAATTTTGACAGCACTAATATATATATATATATTACTACTTTTCAAGGCTGCACTTTAAAAAAAGAGGAAATTGTCCAGAGAGCTGTTCCAAACTAAATTTATTTTTGTTTTACACTTGTGTAAAAAAATGACTTATAAAATCTGTCTAAGATCACTTCAAAGAAGGAGAAGGGAAGTCCACTATTTCAGAATGATAAACTTCACTGGGCATTGACAGAGAAACTGGCAGACGGATTAAAATTCAACAGGAAAACAAATAAAAATGGGAAAATAAAAGGACAAACTATGTGGATGTGAAGATGTAACATACAGCAGAATGGGTTGTTGACTGTTTCAGAAACTCTTTCATTTCGGGCAAAGGTTCTAAAAATCTTTCTAAGAATCTGCCACGGCTCAGCCACCTGACGGCTCTGTGCAGCAGCAGTTTAGCGTGGTCTGCACCTGCCTCCTCGAGCTGTGCACGGAATAAATGCCTCTGAAAACTCCTGGCCTGCATAAAAAAAGGGTATCTGCATACTTTTTATTTTTCATTTTATTATTATGAAAATACACTTTGGCCTCACGTGATCAATGATTCGATTAGTGTTTTTTAAAACTTTTTTTTTTGTCATAGCCATAAATAGGTCTACATTGTAAAACTTCTCGCGATCAACTGAAACTCCGCCCACGATCTACTGGTAGACCGCGATCGACTGGTTGGGCACTAATGACTTAAAGCTTTAAGTCATTAGTGACAGGAGCCTTAATATTTAAAAAAACAATTTGGTGAGGTTCTTGATGTTAAACTCAGTACATACATTCATAGTACATTGATCTTTTTTTTTGTATATATATATATATATATAGAGAGGGGAGAGTAATAAGCTGCCCTATCTTGTACTGTTCCTCGGCGTTCTGTTATTTGATGAGGTTCAAAGAGGATCACTTTATTTATTTTCTATCCTTCTGAACTCCTACCATGGGTGAAGTAGCCTGTTATGGTTTTTGACATTTTTTTTTTTTTTATCCCCATCTCTACCCCATCTGCTATATATGTGCTCTGTGATTCCAACCCTGACTGTTTTCCTTAGGCAATTGACAGATTTTATTCAGTATTTTCTCCAAAGCAGATTTGTTTTACTTTGTAGCTGTGTCTCTCTCTTCCTGACAAACCCATAAAATGGCTGCTGAAATAATGCATAGTCCAACTAAATTAGACCTGGTCTAACTCAGTCAGAGCTACGCAAACCTCCTTACAGAAAACCATGTTGGCTGCGTTTATTACTATTCAGTCTTAAACTTATTTTTAAATGTTTGTTTTACTTCACTTAAACAAGCCTTCCTCTATTACAGTAGGATTTTATTTGGTAAAACAACATGAGGTAGAACGTTACTGTGATAGAAAGAAAATAAAACATGGGTTTCACATTGTCAGATCTATAAATTGTTATGTGCATCTGGATACATCTGGATATTGATACATACACCTATGGATCAATATTTTGTAAAATGATGTGTTTCTACAATTAAAGCTTCAGTTATTTGGAGGTCTTGGCTGTGGTTTCTGATAGTTTTTATTTCTATATTTACAGATAAATGTGAAAAGCCAACTATTGAGACTGCTAAGGTGGAAGGTGGGGTGCAGGTGGATTGTGAAGCTCTTGGTGTTTCTCCAGAATCTAAAATGGAGTTGAAGAACAGTGCTAATGTCACTGTTGGCAGTACTAATATACCTGTGAACGGAAGTCACTACGACATCACTCTTCGTGTCATCTTGACAAAAGAAGACCACTACCGTTGTGTGTTGACACATGGAGACATCTGCTATGAAGTTTACTCAAAAAAGGTCCATGTGTCTTCCGGTGAGTTTCCTCTCAGTTTTAGTTTTTTTAATATTCCTGTTGGATTTTGTGCATCTTTTGTTTTAGGAGGTTTAGAATGAGATCACAATCCATTCTAGTTTCGCATTAGTTTAACAACAAAACACATGCACACACATGGCACCAATTCAAAGATTCATAAATACAACCCTTCTAGTGACCCAAGAGGGAAAGAAATTGCCTAATGTACAGTCGCAGACTCCAAGGGCACCACCAGGGGGTGGCCGAGGGTGGCAACGGCCACCCTGGGCTATGCCCTTTAGGTACAGATCAGGTTCTCACACCGCACTTGTGCGCTCGGAGAACTATGACGCAGCCCTTGCCCGCTTTAAGGGTGAGAAAGCGTACTGTATAAAACTAACAGTAAGTAAATAAGTCAAATCATTTGTTTGTGAAAGAAAAGGGGGATATGTGTAACATTATACTGTTAAAGCAGGTTCTTTTTCATAATATTCACTCGGTGTCTCGCTATGGGATGCAGCCTCCTGCAGCCCTGATAGAAGCATCTATCTCAATCTGCCAATCCTGATTGGCCGGTGGAAGTGCCCGTCATACGCCACGCCTCGTAGCTCCGACTACTAAAGCGTGTGCGGATCACGGCACTCCAATTCAAAACCTCTTCTCACCTGAGAGCTTATCTCACGTCGGAGCCTTCGCTAGCTTAACTGCCCACAGACGGACCTTGCTAGTTTCCGTCGCCGGACGCTAGCACTGTGCTCTGGCTTCTGCCCTGTCCGCTCACTCCAGACCGGACCNATGTCTGTCCTGTGTAAAAATGTTCACAACTAAATCTAGTCTTGATAAACACATCAGAATTCACACTGGTAAGAAGCCTTTTTCTTGTACCATTTGTAACAAGAATTTTACTGAAAAAAATAGTTTGACTTCTCACATGAGAATTCACACAGGTGAGAAGCCTTTTCATTGTCTGTCCTGTGGAAAAAGCTTCATTGAGAAATCTAGTGTTGTAAAACATATCAGAATTCACACTGGTGAGAAGCCTTTTTCCTGTACCACTTGTAATAAGAATTTTATTAACAAGAGTAATTTGACTAGACACATGAGATTTCACGCTGGTGAGAAACCTTTTGAATGTCTTTCGTGTGGAAAAAGCTTCACTCAGAAATCTGATCTTACTACACATATCAGAATTCACTCAGGGGAGAAGCCTTTCCAATGTCTGTCCTGTGGAAAAAGCTTCACTGAGAAACCTAGTCTTGTAAAACATATCAGAATTCACACTGGTGAGAAGCCTTTTTCCTGTACCATTTGTAACAAGAGTTTTATTGAAAAAGGTCATTTGACTAGACACATTAGAATTCACAAAGGTGAGAAGCCTTTCTCCTGAATGATTTCTGACAAAAAGTTTTAAACCAGAAGCTAATTTGAGTATTCAAATGGTGTTTATTCATGCATGATGTGGAATGATTTATATTTTTATAAAAACATTTGTTCCACATAAGTCACAACAGTTAAGACGCCACAGGAATGAACAGTGGAGACGTTTTCCATGTTTGACTGGTGATAAAATGTCCATCTAGAAACTCCTTTACGTCATTACATGAGAAACTCACGGGTTAATGGTCTTTTTCGAGCAAAGTTTTGAGAAAGCCATTTACAGCTCTGTTTACATGGAAACTAGACTTGTCATTACATAGAGTGTATACAAAACAAAATTTTGTTTTGTATAGCTTGTACAGCAGTGATCAAATGTGAACATCGTGGGAGAAAAAACATGGTCCAAAAAAAATGAATTGATATGGTCAGTTTGATGCAGAGTCTGTGACAGGATTTAAAAGTTTTTTTCCCCACCATTCAGCTGTCAGATGGCAGTGGGGAAGAAGATGTTTCGGATTCTGCTGGACCTTTGTTGAATGCTGCGAAGCCTCTTCCCAGTGGGCAGCAGGGGGAACAGTCCATGGTGGGGGTGTTAATGGTCCCTGATAATGTTATGGTTGTCCGACCCAGACTGATTGAGTTCTGATGATGGTGTTGAAAGCTGGAGCAGTTCCGTCGGTAGGCAAGTTGGAACAGGTCGAAAGTTGGCAGCAGACTGGAGACGATATGTTCTTTAACCAGCCTTTTGAAGC
>NW_015152731.1:6797-7911 GCF_000732505.1 Cyprinodon variegatus | reverse complement strand
CCATAGGAAGACGTTACCTGGATATAACCTAACGGAATATCTTCAGAACGGCTCCAAATGACACAAAACTCATATGGGTGAGTAGAACATGACGTAATAACGTAAAATCAAGTGCCCAATGTAAAAAACCGTTTCCCTTTAAACCTTCCAAAGAAATTAAGTTAATTTAGGAAGTCAGCATTAGCTGCATCTACCAGGGGGGAGGGTGTGTTGTAGTCTGTAATCGTCTGGTGCTGGCATAATGGAAGGGATCCTGTGTCTTCCGGTTGTTGTTCAGCTTTGCAGATCTGATGGCACTGTACAAGTTAGAATGCGCTGTCCTCAGTGCCTCCTTATCACCAAACTTGAAAGCTGAGTTCCGTGCTTTTAGCGATTTCCAAACCTCTCCATTTATCCGGGGTGGTTGGTTGGCCCGGGTGGTGATGTTCTTTGTGATGCTGACATATTCAATGCATTTATTGATGTAGGCTTACACTGTCATGGCATACTCATCGATATTTATTTTTTCGTCATATGTTTCTGCAGCTTTGAAAATGTTTCAATCAGAGCATTCAAAACAGTATTTGAGTTTCTACATTGCTCCTTTGCACCATACTCTGATTACTTTGCCTGTCGGTTTAGCCCTTATTAGCTGGGGCATGTATGCTTAAATTAGCCTGACAGAAACGTGATCTGATGACCTGAGGTGGGGGTGGAGAGCTGCTTTGAATGCCTCTTTGATGTTAGAGTAGGTTAAATCTAAAATGTTTTAAATGCAAGTTGCAAGGTCCACGTGTTGTTAGACATGAGGCATCAAAACTTGGCCTGGTTAAAATCCCCAGCAATGATGAAAACACCCTCTGTGTGCAGATTGGAGCTCAGAGAAGGTTTAGACCAGAGGTCACGGTTTTGCGGTCTGGATCCGGAATCACCTGCTGGCTAATCCGGACCCAAATTGATTCAAAATATTTATAAATTACCGCATGTTGTCTGACGGCAGTGTCTAATTTAACTTGTCCTGTTTCTCCTGTTTGTACAATAAAGCCCTTCAGAGCGCCAGGGACCAGGCTACACGTGATACAAATTAGCCAATGAGCTGCTGTCAGTCTGGGTTGCTGCTGTTCGCTACTTTTAG
>NW_015152731.1:5228-5814 GCF_000732505.1 Cyprinodon variegatus | reverse complement strand
CACCGCTGGCCCTGATACCCGCCACTCTCGCCAGAGTGAGGGCATCCAATCACAAGCTAATCCTGATAGCTCCGCACTGGCCAGCACAACACTGGCTGGCGGAGATATTCCAGATGCTGTGCGCCCAGCCTTGGGAGCTGCTGCTGCGCAGGGACTTGCTCTCGCAGGGGGCGGGGACAGTGTTCCACCCGCACCTGGAGCGACTGCAGCTGTGTGCCTGGCCCATAAGTGGTTTAATTTAACCACTGCTGGGCTCCCTCAGAGTGTATTTAATACTATCCAAAACGCCAGGGCTCCCTCCACTAGGAATCTATATGGCTCCAAATGGGGACTGTTTGTGCGGTGGTGTCTTGAACGGGACTACGTTCCCTTTCAGTGTTCTGTACCAGCGATTATGTCATTTTCACAGAAACTGATTGATAAAGGAAAAGCCTTTTTCACGGTTAAGGTTTATCTGGCAGCTATAGCAGCATGCCATATAGGATTTGAAGACAAAATGGCGAGCCAACACCCTTTGGTATGTCGGTTTATAAAGGGTGCCCGCAGGCTTCGCCCTGTCTCCAGACCTTTGCTGCCTCCGTGGGAT
>NW_015152731.1:2812-4049 GCF_000732505.1 Cyprinodon variegatus | reverse complement strand
CCAAACTTGGCTAACACTGCGGCGTCGAAGGAAGGTCTGGCAGCTGCTTATAAAGGCCGGTCTCCTGATGAGCTGATGAGCGTCAGCTGTGCTGGAGGGCTCCAGCCCAGGATGATCCACAGCGCACTCTGCTGGAGAAGGTGGAGAATCTCCAGATCCCAACACTGACATGAAGTTATAAATGGTTTATAATGCTTTCTACTGGGTCTGGGACATAAAAGGCAAATAAGAGTTTTCACCTGAGAACCCAAAAGTGACGGCAGCAGAATGCGCCATAAGATGTTCTGATTCTTAGGTCAGAGGTGACGAGGTCTTCAGAGAGATCTCCCTATTATCCCAGGTTTGCTTACAGCAGAATAGTAACTGGTTTGCTGTTTATTGACTAGAGTTAAATTACCTGCGTATAAATAGACTGAAAAGCAGCCATTTTACCGTTGACCCAGTTACAGGAGGTTCGGTAAAGATGGGCAGGCTAAGGGTTCCAGGAATCTGTCTAAAAATAAATTATGCTGATTGAATTTGCTTTTAAATGGTTGACAATTCATTAAGAAGTAAATGTATCTTAAGCTAATCTGAAATAATATCAAAATTTATTTAACATAAGTATTTGTTAATTAACACATCAGTAGTCCACCTGATGTGTTGAAGACCAGCTGTTTTGTAGACAACGTTCAAAATGTGGCCTGTATAAGGGACCAACATCAGCAGAAAGACGAAGACACCCACCTGAAGATGTCTGACATCAGCTTTGGCTTTTTGGTTATTTTATTATACAAAATGAATAAGAAGGGAAATGTGTTGTATTTTAATGAAAGGTGATTTTTTTTTTAGTATCTCAGTGTTTGATACTAGTTTCTTACAAAAGAAAGTCCAAGTGTTAGATGAGCACCTGATGGCTGATGGTCAGTATTGGCAGAGATTTCTGGAATAGAGAATGAACCCTGATGATCGGGTCATCTCAGCTACCATTGGGGAAGAGCAGCGCTGAGATTAAATCCTCCAACTTTTCAGATGTGTGCTTTGACTGACCCTGATTCTGAAGAGCTGAACTCGTCATCAGCGTGAAACATCTTTGTGTTATGATTTTAACATTTTACATAGAGATTGATCTTTTTTTTTTTTTACTTTTAATGAAGCTCAGGTTAATAATTTGACTTATACTTTGTAGAGATGAAGGAGCCTATTGTTTTGACTGATTTTGTCACGGTTTGTTTGTGGATTGTGGACCCAAAAGCAG
>NW_015152731.1:0-1243 GCF_000732505.1 Cyprinodon variegatus | reverse complement strand
TATATATATATATATATATATATATATATATATATTTAAGCAGTAGTACAGGTGTTTCATAGCAGATGGTTATAGCCATAGAGACAAAGGACACATTGCCAGTGAGAGAGGAAAAACAAACTGAATCAGTGCTGCCAGCTTATACACTGTTCTATGAAACACGCCAATTCCATTATGCCGAGATGGAGATGTTTGATAAACAAATCGACAATTTCTACAAAATGATTGCAGGGGATATGTTAACTATCTGTGTGCTTTGGTGATTATTATTATGCAGCTTTTTTTTTTTTCCAAAAACACTCCCAGCTTTCACAATAAACACAGCCGCCACAATAAAAGTAATATAATAAAGGTTAACCCTTTGAGGCCAAGTTTATTATATTTGATGCATGAGTTTTTGAGACTTTTGCATCATCAGGGTGATATTTATTTTCCTTAAAACCTTGACTTAAACAGTGAGATGCATATAGTGAACAGAAAATGTGTAAAATATTATACAGAAATTCTTTATCGAAATTGATTCAAAGAAACTATCTAATTTAACTTATTCAAAAAGTATTCTTTTTATTTTATTTGCCAGAAAGTTAATTGGCAACTCTAATAAAAAAAGAAAAACAGAATTTTCTGTCAATTATTTCATGGTCCAGGCTTTAAAGGGTTTGTTTTTTTCATCCAACCCCATATCTGTAGCCATCCAACAACTTGCATAAACTGGAATATTTTGTGCTCGATATTTAATCGTTTTCACCAGATTTTTTATTTTTTTTTTTTTTAGGGGTAGAATACCTGCCGCGGGCTGTCACAGACCCTGATCTACTGAGATCCTAAGTAACCAGCCCCTTAATTGTTTGTTTAATTAAAAACAGGTGCAAAAAGGATCGCCCTATTCAAATAAGGATTTTACTTGGTAATCATGATTCCTTTACATTTTCACCTAACTTTAAAACATGGAAAATAAAGATGCAAACCCTAACCCGCATTCTGTTTCAGCTTTGATCAATTGCATTGATGATATTAAAGGAATAACATGTAGCTTATGTTCTGCTGTGAAGGCAAACAGCCTAAATGGACTGCATCTGCTATTTCAATCAATTAACCAACCTAATGATCTGTGACACTGCTTGGTAAATCAGCTTTGCACTTGAAATATAGTTTGTAAATTTTTATACACGCAAAACATTTTAGTAGATCAGACCCATATTGTATACATTTCCAACAGGCTCATAGTGGCCCAGTTCAAGCA
>NW_015152730.1:36070-37224 GCF_000732505.1 Cyprinodon variegatus | reverse complement strand
TCTTCCTCACCGACAGACCACAGTCTGTCGGTGAGGAAGACACAGTCGGCTGGACAGAACACCTCTGATGTCATCAGTCTAAGCCCCTCCCCTCAGGGCTGCGTCCTGAGCCCCCTGCTGTTCACCCTGATGACACACGACTGCGTCCCCAGGTTCACCACCAATCACATGGTGAAGTTTGCAGACGACACCACAGTGGTGGGCCTCATCAGAGACGACAACGACCTGGACTACAGAGAGGAGGTGGAGCAGCTGGTGGAGCAGAGATAACAGCCTGAACATGGAGAAGATGAAGGAGATAATCTTGGACTTCAGGAAGAGCCGGCACAGCCACGCCCCATTGCAGCTGTAGAGGTGGTCACCAGCACCAAATTCCTGGGGGTGAACATCACAGGCACCCTCACCTGGAATGTAAACACCACCTCACTGATCAAAAGGGCACAGAAGCGGATGTACTTTTTGGGGAGGATGAGGAGAGCCCACCTGCCCCCACCCATCCTCCCCACCTTCTGCAGAAGCACCATAGAGAGCGTTCTGACCAGCTGTCTCACTGTGTGGTGTGGAGGCTGCAGCGCCTCAGACTGGAAGAAGGTGAGAACGACAGAGAGGATCCGAGCACTGCGTGTCCCGAGCCCGTAACACCATCAATGACCCCTCACCTCCCCCAACATGGACTGTTCTCCCTGCTGCCCTCTGGGAAGAGGCTTCGAAGCATCCAATGCAGGTCCATGAGATTTCATAACAGTTTCTTCCCCACTACCATTAGACTACTAAATGTTGTGTAAAATGGGTTATTTATTTTATATATGAAAAAAATATACAGTCATAAGTTTACATTACTATTTTGTATGTATTAATTACTGTTTTCAAGGCGACAGTTTAAATTGAAATTATCTAGAGCTGTTAAACGAAATAAACGAAATGTATTTTTGTTTACACTCGTGTATACCAAATGACAAATAAATGTGTCCAAGTCAATGTCTACCACTGCATGAAAAGTGGGATTTTCGTCAATATACGGCACTGTAGATTGTCGTGGAACTTCAGGTTAGCGGCAGTATACGGCAATTTGCAGGCTTCGACGAAAACTCCCGTAAATTGTCAGAAATTGACGTGGAATTTCTTAGGCAGTGTTCCCCCCATGCCTCCCCCCC
>NW_015152730.1:32153-33597 GCF_000732505.1 Cyprinodon variegatus | reverse complement strand
AATGTCTTGAGAGAACTTTTCCCAATATAACTTTGAACCACACAGAATTTACACATTTTAGCCTTTAGCCTTATATTGGATTATATATATTATTGTGTTAGAACATAATATACAAAGATATATTGCCATATATATAACCATTTTAATTTACTTATAAGGATTTCTAACCACCTTCAAGACTCAGTATGTTTCCCTTATCACAGAAGGCAGGGCTTTCTAACATGTCTACAACACAACAGACATGTTGTGCATGTCTGCCCTTTGTCTTGGCTATTGATTAAGGATATGTTCCAATTAATTCACAGTCAAAGCAGGTGTGGGGGATGTTTGGAGGGGCCTTTGCATTGCATTGCTCTGGTACAGGGGTTGATGTTCAGGGATGTAAGGTGTGGCTGTAAGTTGGAGGCTACTTGCATTCCTATTTTGATGATAATCAGAGTTTATAATTAGTCGGCTACACAGTATTGTGTGACCAGTGAAATGTGTGAATAGGTTACTTCAGTGCAATGTGTAAACACTTCAAATCAAATTAAAATCAATCTCTCCACCACCCCGTCTTTTCCTGCAGGTTATACATTTGTTTCAATTTTATCTTTTCCATTTTAGAATGCCAGCAAGGAAAGATCCTCGGTACAGTGTGCAGGATGTCATTGCAATCATCCAAGATGGAGAGAGCGTTGTGGACGTACCCCTTGATGCCAAAGATGCGAGTGACTATGAGTCAGACAATGATCCCTTTGTGGACAAAGAAAACAAAGAGCCCTCTGACTGCCCAGCCAATGTGGACATTGAGCCCCAAGAAAATGAACGCATCCTGCCCCGTGACAGATATAAGAAACATAAGTTCACCGGGAAATCCCGGCGTTGGTACATGTACATCTTCTGGCACACCATCACCCTCGCCGTGGTCAACGCCTGGCTCCTCTACAAACGGCACTGCCAGGCTCTCGTGATGCCAAAGAAGGAGATGCTAAACATGAGAAAGTTCCAGGCACAGCTAGCATCCTCTCTCATCCTGGTAAGAATCTATTTCTGCTATTAGCCATGTTTTACGATATCTGCATGCATTTTTGACATGTGCATGAATTGATTATTATTATTATTAATATTGATTCTTCTCTTTTCAATCAAATCGACACTCACAACTCCAAAAAGAGGACGTCCATCATCAGGCAGTGGGAACCCCGACGCAGCAGGAAATCCTTTGACTGCTAGGAAGATGGGAGATGATGGGAGTCCAAATTGTCCCTCCAAGAAATCATGTGCACACCCCCCACTCGATGTGCGCAAGGACCTCACTGGACATTTCCCCATGAAGGTCAAGAGAGGAAGTTGCAGACACTACAGTAAAGGGTATACGAATACCCATTGCTGCAAGTGCGATGTTCGCCTCTGTTTTTCAGAGGAAAAGAACTGTTTTTGGGACTATCATTGTAAATAAAAA
>NW_015152730.1:27351-29881 GCF_000732505.1 Cyprinodon variegatus | reverse complement strand
TAAATAAAACACAGCAGGGACCAATGTGAGCTGCACTAACTTCCTTATATAAAGCACATATTTCACAATAATGTGGTTAGATCAACATGCCTCATGTCCTTCAGTGTACATTATTCTATGACCGTAAATACCCATCTACTTTTACATGTACATGAACTACTTTGATCACATCTCATTTTTAATTTATAGGGTCCAACATTTCATGGACCCTCATTCCCAATCCAGCAGGTTTTAATATTCAGTAAAACTCTCCAATAAGGTTTATATTTAGATCAGAAAACCATAATTTCCTCTCTGCTCTAATTCAGTTGAGACCATGACTCTTCAGGCCAGTCAATATATATAGTCTATATCATGTGTGCAGAATATAGGAGCTAAGGATGAAAGTTATCAATCAATTAATCTACATTTGTTCTATTAACTAATGATTATTTGATAAGCAGCCATTTTCACATGTATCAAGAACATCTTTCTATAACATAAAGGGCTGAATATTTGAATGAACGAATGAATGAATGAATGAATGAATGAATGAATGAATGAATGAATGAATGAATGAATGAATAGGAATTTATTTCAGACAATTTTTCAGACAGACAATTTAACAAACAACAATAAATGAATCAACCAAATACACATAAAAAAGATTATTTAAAATCAATCAAACTAAACACCAATTTATAATGAAGGAGTCTTAAATTTTATATAGAGTAACATTCCTGTTCATAGAGTAGCAGTTAATTTATTCTTATATTATATTTATTCTGACCCTCCAAAGATCCATGCCTTATTAAATCTCTATGTAATTTTTCCTTTTTTTTTTACAGGCATGTTGTAAACCCTTTGTGATCTATGGAGCTTCTGAGTATTTGTTTTTATGAGAGAACATTATTAATGGACAGTTTTTATCATATAATACTTTAAAGATATTCAGAAAATAATCATATGCTATATCGACATTATCTTCTTGCTAAACAGACTCCCAGTTATGTTTCAATAAGACCTCTGTGAAAGATTTGAGGGATTCCTCTTTTCTTACTCTTAAACTGTGGATTACTTTATCCTTATTTTCTATATAGAAATTGTCGCTGAAAACAAAGACTGGAAAATGTTCACTAATATGCTGAACCATTAATCCACTTAACGTATTGTTATCTAAGATATTAGTAAATATATTATCTATTTATGTGGCATTGTTAAGTGTGATCCTGCTGGGTCTAGTGATTTTGGGAAAAATGCTCTAACTGTACGTGGTATTAATGAACTCTTCAGTATATTTAATAATATGCTGAATTTGAAAAGGAAGCACATAATTATATTGGAACAATTTATTGAGTCTGCTTTATTTAACTATCATATCATTCATATTATATAATGCAGGAACATATTAGGTTACTCAATAATAAAGATGAATGAAAAACACTTCAGACTTCTTTACTTTCATTAAATTACAGCATATGTCGCTATGACATACCGTCAGACTATTTACCAATGAGGTGGATGTTAACCATGACATCTCCCTCTGTGGTGTGATCCAACGTTGAGTGCTGGGAGACATTTTGTGCTGTTAAAAGCGTTTTTAAACTTTGCTTTGATTTCTCTCAGAGGAATGCTAAGGTACAGCTTTATGTAAGTGAGAGATGCTCTAAAATACGAGAGTTAACTAAGCCAATAGGTGTTGTTAGTACTGAACCTTTTCTAATCAGATGTATTTAATCTAGAGGGTGAATGTTTCCTGGTCTCCAGGACTTCTCAGTCTGCTGATCCACCTATAGGGACACTGGTTCATTTAGCTACAGTGCAGTGCCGCCAGTGGCCTCCAGGGGCGCTAAACCTGGTAGTTACAGGTCTAGCGCCCCCTGATGGCCAAACATTACGCAGTGCTGCTTTTAACAGGTGCAGCCAGTGATGGAATCAATGGTGTGATTTTTACCTCTTTGGTTGTAGGACTCCACGTTTGTTTGTCTGTCCTGTTCATTACGTGGTTTCAAGCCTTCAAAGGTTAAAGGTTTTATCCTGAACCTTCCTCTGACATCAGCGCGGTACTTTGGTTCTCAGCACTGCCTCTCACTGAGTTTTCTCTCTGAGCAGGCTCTGAAGGCCCTCTCTGACTTTTCACTACATGCCTGAATGGTGAGACGCTGCAATGAGATTTGCTACTAGCATTAATGAAACACTGAACAGGTGAACTCAATAAACTGTCTAGTGAGTGTTCACAGAATGTGTGAATGCTGTACAGTGAACAGATTTTGAATTCAATGGATCCATGCTGTGCTCATTTAAAGTGATGTTTCTAATTATTTGGATCTTTTAATTCGGTTCTTTAATTCCAGAGGGACAGTTTCTCAGAGAGTGTAGAAAGGAAAGAACCCTCTCGTTGTATTAACAGTTACATTTAACATTGTTATTTCCAAACAGATGTCCAGGAAGTACACAGATCATCATAGGTCATCACAGGTCACCAGGACAGAAGTCCTCTTCCAGCTAACAGAGGAAACAGTATTTTCTATGTCTGTCTGTAACATAATCA
>NW_015152730.1:24350-26236 GCF_000732505.1 Cyprinodon variegatus | reverse complement strand
TTTGTCTCTAGGTTCCCCCCGGAGTCTCTGCCAGCTGTGTCGTCTGCGGATCAGGGATATGATGGGGCCAACCAGGATCAAGCTGCTTCCTCTGCTCCCACTTCCTTCACTTCTCACTCGATATCTGGAGCACATGTAGAGCAACACAGGCTGCATGTTAGCATATGTATTTTTTAAGTCTAGATGTAGTGAGTGGAGATAGTACTTCCTGCCAGCATGTCACCTTGGATTTAACTGGATGAAGGAACCACAGTCCACCCTGAAGATGCATGTCATCTCCCCACACTCACTTTATCCTCCCTGTAACTGGAGACTCTTTTTATTGTTTGTTGGACAGTATTTTTGCTCTGGATTATAACATCTACGATTTTTTTTTTTTTTGGTGAATGTCAGGATAGTTGTACATTTGTCCATAATAAAATGCTAATTTTATTTTATCTTAGTGACATTTTCAGCAATCAGAAGGTGTGTCTGCATTTGATGTATAAAGTGAAATATTAGGAAATATTAAGTTCATTTTACTTATTTTCCCCTGATTTAAGCAGGTGAGAAAATTTGCTAATGTATTAAGTTGATTTATATTTAAAATAAAAAATGTATTTACAGTATCTGATTATATGGGTCAACATGCTCATTCCAATAGCAGAGCATCTTATTAATCTGCTCATATTAATGGCAAATACACTTAAGAATTTTAAGAATTTTCTATTTATTTTAGACCAGCGTTTGTATTGCATCTCTCTCAGGTGATCCTGGAACGGATTAAGCTTCCCCCAGAGGAGCTGGAGGAGGCGTCTGAGGAGAAGGAGGTCAGGGCGTCTCTGCTGACCCGCTCTCCCCTAAAACGGAAGACGACTAGTTTTTGATTGGATGATATGAATCTGTTTACTGTTTCACTTATGGCAGAAGATATTTTGAATGACAGATGTTGGCAGCTTGTAAAGGTTACTAATGAGTAATGTTTTTATTAAATAAAGGTTTGCTGGCTGATTAAGCTTTATATAAGCTAATTTAAAGCAGTTTGTTATCCTTCTTCTACATCCCTAGATCAGATCATAAAGAAAGACCTAGAGAAAATCAAGCAGGTACAGTTAAAAATGTCTTCTGGTAATTTTCTTCGCAGGTCTAGCAGTAAATCAGATATATTTGAAGAGTGAACTGTAGGGGACTTTACACCAAGATACAGGCTTGGAAATTAGAGGGAAGGAAGAAACTTTGAGACAATATATGGTATATTATATGATAGTGGAATTATTTAGTAGGATTTTACATGTTGAAAACATAGTGCAACAATTTGGTCTTTAAAAGGGTCTTTAACTTGTTCCTTAACAGGGTATATACCCTGTTGAAGAACAAATCATTGTATATTGTTCATATATAAGCGTAGAAAAACCCCTTCTTGAACTGACACCTTAACATGTTTAAGGGGGTTTCAATGCAGCTTAAATGCCCCTGGTAGGCTCTCACAAGGCAAATATAGGTTCTGGATGCCAGGTAAGAGAAAGAGAGTTTGAAAAAAAACATTTTGAAGGCTAAGAAGTCCAGGTTCGATAGCATGGAATCTGATTGGTTTTTAATTATTATAAATAATTATTAGACCTATATCATTATTTTCTCCCACACTGTTTACATTTTATCAATCCTGCACTTTATGGAAGGGAAATGTTCATTTACTGTCTGAAAAGCTTTAGAGAATGAAATTTCATCTTTCGTCTATCTTACACTCTTCTGTGAGATGGTGGATGGTTTCTAAGGCCTCTTTGCGTAGCCTGCACATCTGATCTTGTCTGGTGTGGTAGATCTGGCCCTTTACTGCTCTGGTGCTCAAGGCCTTCTGTGTTGGCAAGATTCTTCAGTCTAGCCCTCTCTAGCCATTGTTGGGATTT
>NW_015152730.1:19336-20649 GCF_000732505.1 Cyprinodon variegatus | reverse complement strand
TGAAGCTGCCAGAGGAGCCACACCAGAAAAGGCCAACATGGAGATCCAGGCAAAATGCCCAGATCTCCAAAATGACCAAGGATAAGTCATGGTGGCTGACTCTTCAGAACCAAACTGCTGCAAAACAGACTTTTTGCAACACATTTCTTTTCATGTTCAGAATTTACACGTCCCTTGGTGTGAGCCACATGGGACAAGAAAACTCCTGTTTGCTGCGAGCCTGCTGTGCTAAGCTGCTGCTGGGTAAAACTAAACTTTACAAATGGACATGGACAAACGGTTTGCAGCTCTGGCACAATTAGGGACAGAACAAACAATATGTCCTTTGATGATTTTGATAATTTCATCTGTTTACTGATGGGTAAAGACAAAGCTAACAGGATGGACTGCATGCTATGCTACAGGAATATGTGTTGAGCTGTTGTTGAAGCTTGGACAAGCTTTATTTCACTAAGGGTTTAAACACTGATATAACATTAGTGTTCATATGTTCCTCAGATGCTCATTACATTTCCATTACAAAGTATGACCAAGAGTAATTTAGTGAAATCCTGATGTCTATTCGCTGCTAGCTTTTTCTAAGGGTAAAGAATCATTTGACTAAAGGTTATTGGTTCTTGATTAAGCAAATCATTTAATAAAACATTATTTGGCCAAATAATGTTTTATTCTCCTCATGGATTTGCATTGTGAATTGGTCTGAAAACATTCCAATTTCTCAAAATTTGTGAAAAGCTAATTTGATGATATCCCAAATTTTTCCAGATAAACTTTATACATAGTAGTTTAGTTTAGTTTCAGTTAAGAATTTTAAGCTGGCTGGGAATTGAATATAACAGTTATTCATGACATTAATATGGCATCCAACTTGGATTGGCATTGAATATACATTATTCATAACACCATGCAAGGTTTTTTTTCTTCCCATTATGGTTCCTTCAGTTCTTTCATTTCCACCTTCCACTGTCTAAGACATATACAGAATGCTTCATCCCCATACATACATGTACCTTGATCTTCAAAGACACTTGTTTCTCTCTTCTACATAGGTTATTCTCACTTCTGTCAGTGTAAACTTTGTATGGATTACCTTTCCTCTTTATGTCACCATTCAGCTACATTTGTCTTGTGTCTCAATTTTTGAATAGACTTACTGGCAGGTGTTTGACCTCCTGGTTCACTAATTGTGAAAGCACTTGCTGTTTGTGAACACTAAGTTACTAAGTAGCTCATATAGATATTATCTATAATAGATATGGTGTAATATCATACAGATATTAGACCATACGAAATAGAGAGCCTAGGCAGGATTC
>NW_015152730.1:11052-18721 GCF_000732505.1 Cyprinodon variegatus | reverse complement strand
AGGATAGAAATGTAGCATCTTCTTTCTTTCAATGTTTCATATGTCCACACAATAATTTTATAATTATCACTCTAACAATGCGCACGTCTCCCGTCTTTGTAGGCCGCCAATGACCTCTCCAGCCTGCCATGTGGTATTTTTTTCTGTTAGCCTTTGTTTTTTGCTAATTTTTTTTTACTTTGACCTGGTGGGACTAGTTGTCCTGTTTTTGTTTTTTTATATATATTTTTATTAGAGTTTTCCCGTAAGTTCGGTACTAGCAGAGGCTTCGACGGCCCTGTATAGGGTTGGCCCTCTGCTGTACCGTTTTGTTTCTTTGGATCGGCTCACCAGGTCAAACTTTCTGTTCATACTTTGGTTTTTTTTTTTCTCTTAGAGTTTTTTTTTGGACACGGGGAACTGGGGAAAAATCTGACTCTCTGTTTTTTGTCTCTTTGCAGAAAAACAAAACAACTGATCTAAAAAGAAGTTCCAAAGATTAAGAATAAAATTATTCTTTTGAACCTCATGTTTGTCCCGTGTCCTCAAATATGTTTTGGCCTGGGTGGTCATAACCGACCAATAGATTAAAGTCTTCATAGGTAAAGCATAAGCATACATAATGGTAAAACTCTAAGTAAAATGGTAAATAAAATAAAATATCAATGATATAAGAAAGGATGGACGATATTGGATTTTTGGCGAGTGGTCTAACAATTAACACTGATATTTTCCCTAGACCTACTTACAGGCACACCAATTTTTTCTCAATCCTGCACTTTTAGTAATTGTGTCATAAGTGTCTAGCATACTTGTGAATAGACCCGATAACGCATTACATGTCATTTTTTATGATACACCAGCTGATGCAAACAAAAATAATAGGCTGACAGAGGAGCAAGTCCAGGATTCATTAAGACAAGCTGATCAGCACTGTGAAACAGTGGTAATTGGAGAAAATAGTGTCAATAAAAGGACTTGATCCATAAGAACCCAAAAAGTGGACTATAGACCTAAACAAGGTTCCATAGGTAAAAATTTCAGATGGGTTTTCACTCACTGCTTGTGATCTGTAGATCTAACATCAGATCAAGTGCCAACTAGCCAGGTAACAAGCATCTTCCTGTCACAACATTTCTTTGCAATCATTCTGAGGCGGTCAGATTAGAATCACGTTTTCTTTGTGTATTTCTTTATCACCAAATAATTATGCCTAAAGAACAAAGGAAAAATATCCAAAGTGCAGTTTAAGCTGTTGTTGGACCTTATTAAATGTATGATTATATCATTGTAATAATTTTAGTTTTCATATAAAAAACTTAAATTATAAAAATATATAAAGATTGCACGTTGATTTTGCAGCATGTTCAGAGCTGCAACCTGTAGAGGGCGTTGTTGATTTTAAGTTAAGATTCCAAATGTCTGTTATTGTTTTGTTTAACATTATATGTGCTTGATGTCATGTCTTTTTGGTATAAACTTTGCATATATTTTGCCCTATTTTGTTTTGGTATACACTTTGCATATATTTTGCCCTATTTTGTTTTGGTATAAACTTTGCATATATTTTGCCCTATTTTGTTTTGGTATAAACTTTGCATATATTTTGTCCTAGGTTTTGCACTTTTAAGAATTAATCATCCATCTTCTTCCCTGACAGTTCTTCTTTCAGTTTTCTGTTCTCTTTCAGCAGGAGCTCAATTTCTGCACGTCTTTGAGAAACAATCCACACTAATGCTGTTTATCTTTTTCATTTTCACCCACCTCTAACTTCTCTACTCCCCTTTCATGTCTGCCTACTTTAAACAAACAAAAAAATTATCCTTGAATCTGAATCCAAATAAAAGAAGAGAAAGAAAATATTAAAAACCAAAAATACGAGTGATGGATGGCAAAATGCTGTAGTTATATTTGAACTGTGCAAATGAGATAGAAAAACAGACAATTGTACAGTATATGCATGTAAATTTCAGCAAACAAACAAATCAGTAAACAAAGCAACATTTATTGAAAGATGAATATTTACAGAAAATAATATCTGCAAATTTACAGAGATTCAAATTGTAAAAAAACAAACAAAAAAAAAAAAAACATAAAAATTTGAAAACAATTCAGCAACACTCAGCAAAAAAAAATCCGGTTCTAGGAAACCTGTGAGACAACATGCAGGTATGAATAAGAAATGTCAGCAGAGAAAGATGTGTGGGATTATAAAGACACAACGATTCACTTTAAACCCAGATGAATATAAATATGGAAGTGAAACAACATCAAACAACAGATTAATGTGCAGGTATGAGTAAGAAATGTCAGCAGAGAAAGATGTGTGGGATTATAAAGACACAACGATTCACTTTAAACCCAGATATATAAATATGGAACCAGAACAACATAAAACCACAGATTAAAACCAAAAACTTCTGCAGTCCAAACATCTTAATGAGAAAAACAAACTTCTGATTATAGTGATTATTTACTACAATATTTAAAAACTGGATTGTATGCATGAATGTCCAGTCAACAGCTACAGCTCTATGAACTGTCACTGACGTTAAGTAGATTTGCTGACAATAGAACCACTGTAAAAAAAAAAAAAAAAACAAACCTATAAACTCTGCCTGGAGATTTATTGTGATTCGGGACACAGTTCAGGTCCAACTTGATACAGACAATCCCACAAACTTTATGCTGGTCTTACCTGCAGAAAAGCTGTTCTCCTGAGCAATATATAAATATTGAATGTGGGAAGTTGTTTTACCATCAATAGGGGGAGGGGCTAATATCCATCTAAAGATCAGTCTGGGACGTTGAGAGATAGGATACAATTTCAGCAGACTTACTGAGAGGAGGAAAAAAACATCACCCCATGATTGCATGTGTCATCCTTTCCTCCCTATTTATTATTAATACATTGTTTTAAAACATTTTATTTTGTAGACCATCCCTAAATGGTTAAGACACTTCATATGCAGACTCAGTATCTCAGTAGTATAGAGTAAAGGAATCACTGGATCACCAAGAAACACTAAACTACAAAGCGTTGCTTTCTTTGGGAGCAGCTTTAGTGGGTTGTTCACCATCAATAGAAGGTAAACAATGCAAGATGGTCAGTGGAAAAGCAGACATTTCACATACACTTGTACTCTGTAAGGTATAGGAGGACTACAATACTTTGTTATTAGAAGATCCACAATTGCAATAGCACCAAACAGGAAAAAGAACATCGAGAAATTCCGGTTCGTCAAATTAAAATATAGTAGCAACAGATCGGTAACTAGCATGATTCTTATATATTCAAAAAAAAAACTAACACCGTTTATTTAAATGATTGGATGCAAACTATTGGTTATTAACCAACCAGGAAGCAGATTTCTCATCTCCATCAAAATATTTATTTTATACCGAGGGACTTAAAGTTTAATCAATTCAAAAGAAACTTCATAACAGCTGTAATAATATCTGTTTAAATAAGATATTTTACCACCCCTAGAGGGGAGGGCAATAAACATCTTAAAGTATCAGAAACATAAATTTCCAGGTGGCTGGGAATATAATTTAACATAAAATCACAACAGCCCCGACTCAATTACTTGTGGCAACCACTTCCATGATGAATTGTTTATCTGATTTTGGGGAAACCAGAATAGGTGCTGAAGGGAACAAATCCTACAATTAAATGAAAGGCTCAATCACCATGTTCATTTCAACAGAACTTGATCTTAATTGAGGTGAGGGAATGAAGGGGCACAGCTACCTAACTGTAAAATCGACAGCAGAAATTAGGAAACCCCAAGAATAGCTGCAATTGCCTTCTGTGCCTGGAAAAGGCCAGACAGTAACTGCACTCACCTTAGACGGATCCATAGGAATATTGTCTGTGGAAACCACAAAACCCAAGAAAGAATAGTTTCTTCATGAAATTTACATTTCTCGGCTTTCACAAAGAGCTGATTCTGCAGGAGGCCCAACAAAACAAATGTGACATGCTCTTTGTGGGACTCCAGAGAGTAAAGAATAATGTCATCCAGATAAACAAACACAAGCTGTCCTGCCATCTCCCTAAGGACCTCATTTACTAAATGTTGGAAGGAAATGTAAGCATTAGTGAGTCAAAAAGCCATGACTAGATACTCACAGTGTCCTGTTGGGGTCTTAAATGCTGTTATCTCCTTCACGAATGTGTACCAACTGGTACAGCTATTTAAGAAACAAAAATAATAAAAAAAAATGTCCAGACTGTCTTTATAAAAAAATGGTTATCCTGCAAAATGTTTACACCTGGGGGATCATCAAAACCTGCTTAAGGCCTAAAGAAGGTACAAAGCAATACTTATTGCACTTATATGGACATGCAATGTTCCCACCTCAAAACTTCACTGTTAGTATGGTGTTTTTGGGGTTATGTGCAATGCCATTTGACCTCCAAACATGATTTGCATCATGGTATCCAAAGAGTTAATTTTTTTCTCATCTGAACAGACTATATTCTCCAAGGCGTGGTTCTTGGCGGCGCTCCTCTTGACAATTTCTCAAAATATGCCGCTTAAAACGATACAAACTAGACTTCAAACACGCATCTATGATTGCCAACGCCTGCTGGTGCTACGGTCACAAAATTTTTTAAATCCAGAAATTTTTGACTGTTTCAAAAGCTGCGGAGTGCTACAGACAGATCTCAACAACACAACAGCAGAACGTAACTGCCGAAGGAAGAGATGCGCGAGATGGAGAAAGCGAGACTGCAGAGGGGGGCTAACTGTGAAGCTAAAGAAAAACCCCACAGACCATCAATCCATCAATCCTGCTCTCCAGCATCCACTCGTTGGAGGAAAGAAATGGATAATCACAGAAGGAGTAACTGCTGCACCATCATTCTGACGGAGTCATGGGTGCATCCAGCAATACCGGACAATGCTATTGGCCCAGAGGGGCTAACGCTATACCGCACCGATAGGAACAAAGAACTATGCGGTAAGACTCAGGGTGGTGGGCTCTGTGTTTACATCAACAACAGCTGGTGCAAGAACGCTAGATCGGTTGCCAACTTCTGCTCTCCAGACCGAGTTTCTGACTGCAGACCGTAGTATCTGCCCAGAGAGTTCAGGGTGGTTAGCATCACTGCTGTTTATGTGCCCCCAAAGCTAATACAAAAGAGTCCATGAAAACTCTATACCAGGCTATCTCTGAGCTTCAATCTGCACACAGAGGGTGTTTACATCACTGCTGGGTATTTTAACCAGTCTAACTTGAAGACTGTTCTCCTGCGTTTTTACCAATATGTGGACTTTGCAAATCGGGATGAAAACATTTTAGACCTGGTTTACTCTACCATCAAAGAGGCATTTAGAGCAGCCCCCCACTGCCACCTCGGTTCATCCGATCATCTCTCTGTCATGCTTATCCCTGCATATAAGCCTCAGCTGATCAGGGCTAAACCAACAGTTAAAGAGGTCAGAGTGTGGTCTAAGGGCACCATGGAGGCACTCCAAGACTATTTTGAATGCACTGACTGGAAAATCTTCAAGGCTGCAGCAACATATGATAACTTATTAAATATTGATGAGTATGCCATGACTGTGTCAGCCTACATAAAGAAATGTATTGAGGATGTGAGCATCAAAAAGAACATCACCACCTGGATCAACCCTGGATAAATGGGGAGTTTCGGAAATCACTTAAAGCAAGAAACTTAACTTTCAAGTCTGGTGATAAAGAGGCACTAAGAACAGCGCAGACCAACTTAAACCGTGCCATCAGATCAGCGAAGCACAACCACAGCCAGAAGATCCAGGATCTTTTCCACGACAACAGCAACACCAGGAGGATGTGGAACGGCATTCGGATGATCACGGACTACAACCCCCCAACCTAAAAGGAAAACTCTTTTTAGGTTTATGTGAAGTAAAAATGAAAGCTAAGAGGCAATACGCTAGGAAGAAAAGGTTTTATTTTACTCTGCAGAGGAGAATGACAAAAACAGCCGAACTGTTAGTGTGGCTCTGGTGGGGTAGCTTCCCACCCCCGCTTATAAGGAGACTCAACACACACGAACAATGAGTCTTCCTAAGACAAACACTATAGTTCATCAGGTACATCAATTCAATCAGATAAACCTTTCAGACAACCGTTTTCCGTTTCTGGTTCTAAACTATGGAAGAATAGTGCTTCTTTTCACACTTCTATCCTTTCCCTTCACCTCAGCATAAAGAATGGAACAATGTTACTTTTATTTAATCAAGAAAAAGCACAGTCTAATAATCCATTTCACACTTATTTTACATGCTGCTGAGCTTTAGGAGAGGGATGATTATAAAGTGGAGAAAGCCAAGAAAGATTCAGTGGTGTGAAGTAGTATTTGCCCTGTCCCCCGTTTTCTTTTTTCATGATTTTCACACTTGAGTGTTTAAGAACAACAAACTTTAGAAAATAGTCAATACAAACAGCAGTAAACAAAAAGCAGTTTTCCAATATGATTTTTAATAAAGGAGAAACAAATCTATTTCTTTTCAAACCATCTTTTTAAACAATTTATATATCAGGCAAATGAACCACAACCAAATATCTTCAAAACCAGCTAAATAAAGCTTTAATTGTAGTCATTAGATACAATTTGTAAGGGCTTAAAATAATTACCATTTTATTCCCACTTGTGTTTAAAATATAGTCTGCCCAAATAAAAATATTTGGGAACAAACAGTTGTGTTGTATCTGTACAGGTATCTGTTAAATTTGTTTAATTAGTGGAAAAGCAATTTTAGTTTTTGTAAGTTGTTTAAGAAATCTTGTGCTATTAGTTTTACTGTATAGTATTTTTTTCAGCATCTTCAGGGGGCAACAGCTTCATTACAAAACCAGGACTTTAAACATGTGATCTACAGTGTTTAGACCAACATGGGCTCATTTAGCACCAAGCTGGTATATTTTTACATTCCGTCCTGTGTTCTCCTTTAGCTTCCATCATTGTTTCTGTTGTAGTTTTTTGGTTGAACAAGAGTTCCTGTGTTTAGTTGAAGGATTGGAGAAAATGTTCAGAGGATCTTTATTGTCTGTGAGAATGAACTCATCTTAGGATTATTTTAATCTATTGAAGATCTTCATCATGTTTCTCCATATAACTGACGGAGGAACAAATGCTGCCAATCCCAGAGCTGATCTCAGACTGTCTCACTCTCTTCGCCAGCCATTCAGCAACGTTGTTATAAGCTTGTCGCTTCCTATTCTCTGAAATGCTCCAATATTCTGAGGCATCATCTCCGCTCACTGAAACAGAAGAAAAAAAACTGTTATTCTAAAAAAAAAAAAAAACATGGATGGAGCCAAGGGTTTGCGGAAACTCAGATTAATTCTTCATCATTTTAAACTTACTGTCTGGAATGTAAAAGTCATCCTTGCTTCCTGCCACCTCCACAGAGGGCACTATTGGTTTCTCTGGTTCCTTTGCTAAAGCTTTCATCATTCTCTCCATCAGCTCCTGCTCCCGTCTGTTCCACTCCTCTTCTGTCAGGATACGTTGTTTTATTTGCTGAGGTTTTCTTCCTTCAGTCGTGAAGCATCCTTTGTTCTGTTTTACCATGTTGATAATTTTTTGGAACAGCTCTTTGACTTGAACAGGATCATAATCAAAGCTGCTGAGAACATGGTATCTGTTCCCACACTTCTCCAGAAGCTCCTGGAGCTCCTTGCCCTCTCT
>NW_015152730.1:7793-9312 GCF_000732505.1 Cyprinodon variegatus | reverse complement strand
AGAGCATTTCCATCAGATTCATCAACAGAACAGTGTCTGCCCCTGTTCTGTTCAATCATCGCCTCAATTTTCTCTAGAAGCATCTTGACTTGATCTCTATCTTTTCTGTTGCTGATGTTGAGAACATGTTTTCTGTTTCCACATTGTTGAAGGATCCACTGCAGGAATGGACTTCTTCTGATTTTGGATTCAATGGTTTCATCACTATATGGATGGACTGCAGTGAACAGCACGATGGTGTGACTGAAAACATCTGCTTTGAAAAGTTCCAGGTGTTCCTTTAGAGATGGTTTGACAAGATTAAAGAAATATAAACCAACAGGAATGACCAGAAGAAAGACATGAGGTCCTGGGGGACACAGATGGACACTATTCTGGATTTCTATCTGATCCAGTTTTGGGGTTTCTTCTCTTGGAAAATTCCACCACCATCCTGGAGTATCAACCACTGTGAGTCGTCTGCCGAGTACTTCCTGCTGCCTCGCTTCACTCTGAGCTGTTCTTCTGCTGGTGTCAAAAACATTGTGACCCAGGATGATGTTTCCAGCTGAGCTTTTACCGCTGGAATGTTTATTGTCTCTTCCTCCTATCAACACAATCCTCAGTTCTGTAGCAGGGCGGCTCAGTGCTGTTAAGAGAGGTAGGACTTTATTCTATCACAAAGTTCATAAAAATCTACTTTTTTTAGACAGTCAGAGAAAATACTTTATATTTTAACTATAAATTTCTATTAGAAGAACAACAATAATGACCAAGAATGTTTCCACAAAAGGAAAACCTATTATAAGAAACCTAGAAAAGCAGAGGGAGCCATTTTGTTTAACCCTCATGTTCTATTTAAAGTCAAAGTCTCTGATTTTAACATATTTATTCACAAAAATAAGAGTTTACCAGATTATAATCTAAACAGGATAAAGATTGAGGGAACGTTTTTAAAAAAGATTTCTGACCTGAGGTGGAAATATCCGCTGAAGCGGCCATTTCTCAGCTTCTCTCTGTCGACTTTCTGCTTGTTTGTTCCAACAAAACCTGTTTCTAAATGAAAGTAAATGAAGCAGAAGGAATGTCGTTTATCTTGAAGGTTGGATGATGAAGTCAAACAATGTCAGAGATCCCCATCTGCTGGACAACTAGATTAACTACAGGTCTACTGAGGTTGGAAGTAAAGACATTAAAGTTAAACTGCTGATGTCAGAAAAATTAACATGTCAGGGTTTGGTTGTGGTTTAGAGGACCCAAATGCAGAAGCAGCGAGGCTGAGGTGATTTCTGCTGTTTAATTGGTAAAAACTGGAAACAAAGGCAGGAATCCAAAATCCAACTTAAAATGTAACGCACACCAGAACCATGAAGTAGTGATGGGCTATCTGAAGCCAGGCTTCGAGGCTTGTACCGAGTAATAAGGGGGCGTGTCAATGAAGTCCCGCTTCGAGGCCTGTGTTGTCTTGTTGAAAACCACGTGACTGGCAACAAACGAGGCCTCGCATTGCATTGGTCACGTGACTGCTTCATTTTGCGTG
>NW_015152730.1:2131-6159 GCF_000732505.1 Cyprinodon variegatus | reverse complement strand
GATGAATGAAGCATCGAGTAATGAACTTTTTTCAACACTTTGCGTTGGAAAGCTTCATTGCTTCATGAGGCTTCACTTGCCCATCACTACCATGAAGACATCAGGGAAGAACAATCAGCAACAGCAATGGGGAATGGGCAACGACAGAACCAGCGACAACAGAGGAGCCAACAAGGAGTGACAGCAGAGGAAGAGTATATGTAGCTGACTGAGACAAAGGCAGGGCTAACAAGCAGATAAGGAGCAGGTGTGAGTAGAGACAACGAGGAAGCCAAGGGAAAAGGAACACACACACAAGAGGGCAACAGAGGACAACAAAGAAAAACCTGAGAACTAAAATATATCCAGAAAATACAACAAAATAGGAATTAAACCAATAAAACTAGAAAACATGGAGCAAAGTAAAAGATAACAGAATCAAGACCCTGACAGAAAGAAACAAAAAAACTGATAAAAATGAAATGATAATCAAATGATAATTAAATTCTTCACTGATAGTAGAAGAACCCAGTTACAGAAAATCAGATCCAGCTTCTCATCACAGCAGTTTATTTGTCTCAATAGTCCTGATCAAGTTTGGAGACTAAGAAAACATCTAACATTATTCTGTCAGTGACCAAGTAACCATGTGGCTTTAGATGAATGCTGCTGGAATTAACTTCAAACTGAGCAGAGAAAGTTGAGTTTGACCTGCAGAGGTCTGCAGTTTTAGACTATTGTCCAGTTATCTGGTCAAATGCTGTAGTGGAAGATTTAAAGAGGTTATAAACCGTAGAGAATGGAGCAGCTGGGATGGTGATCTGCTATGATGATGGAACCAGAACCAAAGTCATGCTGAGTCGACTAAAGTCGTTTCCAGTACAGGAGAGATTATTCTCTGGGTTACTGACTTTGCTGAAAAAATATTAGAACTGCAATGTGACCAGAAATCCTTTAACCAGAATCTTCTATTAAGTAACAATAATTGACATTATCTCCTAAAAGGTGGAAACGTTTAGAACTAAAGCATCCAGATCCATTTGATATCGACCTCAGACTTGTGAAGAACAACCCTGGTAACGTTAGAATTCTTGGATCAAAGTTTAAGTCCATGTCTTTAAATGGCTGCATCTCCCAGGGATTGTTCAGAGGAAGTGTTTTCTGTGGGGTTCAGGTCTGGGAACTGAGATGGACTTAGAGAAGGTTGGTTTTAGGACTGATGACCGTTTACATGTTGATTTGGTCGAATGTTTTGGATCCTTTTCCTACTGATATCCAGTAGTTATCACTTCTTTTTACCTAAAATTCCAGTATTTCAAAGTGATCTAACACAATGATCAATGTAAGAACCAGACTCTCATCACCATCGCTTATCCATCACCTGAAAAGCACTCTCTCTGTTTAAAAAGGACAAACTGAACCTCCATGTTTACATTTGTGATGGAAGGATAGAAAAGGTTCCTGCCGGTCACCATTCCCTTACTTCGAGTTGGGCTGTAGATGTTGCTATTGTCACAGTCTTGGTTTTGTTATGTTAATTTAGAGTATTCAGTTTTACTTTGCTCCTTGTTTTAGTGTTTTAATTATTATTTTGTTGTTTTTTTGTTAGTTCCTGTCTTCCAGGTTTTCCATTTGTTGCCTCTGCTGCCCTCTTGTGTCCTCTATCCCTAGCTCTTTTTTCTGCTCTGTCCTCACCTGTTTCTAATCCTCTCGTTAGCCCTCTCTTTGTCTCTGTCCGCTTTAAAAGCCCTCCCTCTTCAGTTCCTGTTTGCTGGATCCTCGTCTATCGTCTGTCTGCTTACCTCGGCTCTCCCTGGCTCCTAGAGTTTGTTTTTTCCCTGATGTCTCCTTGGTTTTGGTTTGTTTGTTATTTTTGTCGGATTTTTTGATTCCTGCCTCAGTTCCTGTGAACCTCATTAAACCCACCTAAATCCACCTCTGCCTACTTGCCTCTGCATTTGGGTCCTCAATCCAACACCAAATCCTGACAGAAGGATCCAGCCACAAAATTGACTCAGCAGAACCACAAATTCAGCCAAGTGAATTCCTCAAACTCCTCAGACTTTCCATAAATAATATCTCCACCATCTCTCCACCCTGAGAGCGGGTGGAAACAGCAGAATTATTACTCAATCAACTTCAAAAATATCCAGAACTCCAGACCCTTTTTTCACCAAGCAGGATATATCGACCAGGTTAAATGGAACATTCAGGACACCTATGCAAAACTTTTCAATAAATCTTCACCACCCAAACCACCACTCCAACACATCACTCAGCTTCCACCAACCTCAGAACCTGTACCTCCACCTTCACCAGCTGTTGGTTCCCCCCTGCCTTTTGCCTCCTTCAGGCGTAGGAACCGCTGCCAGGGAAAGAAGACCACTCCCTCTCTGGCGGGTCAAACTGACGCCTCCACTCCCTCTTCGGCGGGTCAGCCTGACGCCTCCACTCCCTCTCCGGCGGGTCAGCCTGACGCCTCCACTCCCTCTCCGGCGGGTCAGCCTGACGCCTCCTCCTCTCCTCCGGTGGGTCAGCCAGCTGCTACCCTCAGTCCCCATCCTTACCAGGTCAGTTCTTTCAGTCTCTGTAAGCACCTTCTTGACCAACAGTTAGCACCGGAGTCGGTGTGAGCCTGGGGTGAGCCTGCTCTGTGCCGTCCAGTGACCCCTGAGCATACTTTCAAAGAGGCTTCAGAGTTCGAGGTATGTGGGAGTACGCCTCCAAGAGCCCTTTGCGGGCGCTCTCAGCCTCCATGAGCCTTCCGTGGGCGCTCTCAGCCTCCATGAGCCCTCTGCAGGTGCTCCAAGCCTCCAAGAGCCCTCTGCGGGCGCTCCAAGTCCCCTCGGAGGCTGTACCTGAGCCGCAGTCGGCGGCTCCCTCCGAGTCTGTTCATGAGCTGCACTGGGCGGCCCCTTCCGAGTCTGTTCCTGAGCCACAGTGGGCGGCCCCCTCGGAGGCTGTACCTGAGCCGCATTCGGCAGCCTCCTCCGAGTCTGTTCCTGAGCCGCAGTGGGCGGCCCCTTCCGAGTCTGTTCCTGAGCCGCAGTGGGCGGTCCCCCCTGTTCCTGAGCCGCAGTCGGCGGCCCCCTCTGAGCCTGTTCCTGAGCCGCAGTCGGCGTCCCCCTCTGAGCCTGTTCCTGAGCCGCAGTCGGCGGCCCCCTCTGAGACTGTTGCTGAGCCGCAGTCGGCGGCCCCCTCTGAGGCTGTTGCTGAGCCACTGAAACGGAGGCGGGGTCCTCCTTGGAGCTACCTGCTGAAACGGAGGCGGCGTCCTCCTCCGAGGTTACTGCAGCAACGGAGACGTCGTCCTCCTCCGAGGTTCCTGCAGCAACGGAGACGTTGTCCTCCAGTGGCCCTCTTTCGTCGCCGGCCGCCTTCGGTGGCCCTCCTTCGTCGCCGGCCTCCTCTAGTGGCCCTCCTTTGTCGTCGGCCTGCTCCAGAGGCCGAAGACAAAGGCCAGCGTCCAGAGACTCCGCCTGGCCACCTGCCCCGCGGCCAGCCTCCAGAGACTCCGCCTCGCCTCCGGCCCCGCGGCCGGCCTCCAGAGCGTCTGCCTCGCTTCCGACCCCACGGCCGTCCTCCAGAGTGTCTGCCTTGCCTCCGGCCCCGCGGCCAGCCTCCAGAGCTTCTGCCACGCCTCCGGCCCCGCGGCCGGCCTCCAGAGCGTCTGCTTCGCCTCCTGCCCTGCGGCCGGCCTCCAGAGCGTCTTCCTCGCCCCCACCCCCACGGCTTGTCTCCAGAGACTCTTCCTCGTCTGCCTCCAGAGACTTTTTGTTTTTATGTTATGTTAATTTAGAGTATTCAGTTTTACTTTGTACCTTGTTTTAGTGTTTAACTTATTATTTTGTTGTTTTCTTGTTAGTTCCTGTCTTCCAGGTTTTCCATTTGTTGTCCTCTGCTGCCCTCTTGTGTCCTCTATCCCTAGCTCTGTTTTCTGCTCTGTCCTCACCTGTTTCTAATCCTCTCATTAGCCCTTGTCTCTGTCCCCTTTAAAAGCCCTCCCTCTTCAGTTCCTGTTTGCTGGATTCTCGTCTAACGTCTGTCTG
>NW_015152730.1:0-1564 GCF_000732505.1 Cyprinodon variegatus | reverse complement strand
CTGCTTACCTCGTCTCTCCCTGGCTCCTAGAGTTTGGTTTTCCCCTGATGTCTCCTTGGTTCTGGTTTGTTTGTTATTTTTGTTGGATTTTTTGATTCCTGCCTCTGTTCCTGTGGACCTCATTAAACCCACCTAAATTCACCTCTGCCTACTTGCCTCTGCATTTGGATCCTCAAACCAACACCAAATCCTGACAGCTATGGAGACCCGGTGACCTAAATATGTCTCTCTTTGTTGCTGGTTTACTTACCCAGATTTGAGATTTTCTTTCTTTTTATCACAATAGAAAGTGTTTCATGAAATAAAACGTACTAAAAATAATTAACTGTGGCTGGAAGTGTAGAAGATATTTACAAAAAACTATGAACTATATTGTTTCCTGTGTTGTAATGTGTTGTTTTTTTCTCTTACCACCTCTGGTTACCACATTTAACACAGTTTGGTTAATCTGCAGAATAACAGCGACATCTAGTGGTGGTATCATCTAGACTAGGCTATGTTCTGTTCTGTTCATCTGAAAACCTAAATGACTGATTCATCATTTCCAGTGTATTTTAGATAATTTCTTTGGTTGTTATGTTAAATAATGGGCTGGTGAAGAAGGGCCAGCAGCGCCTGCACTTCCTGCGTCGGATGAAGAGAGCATCCCTCCCAGCCCCCCATCCTTCAGACCTTCTACAGAGCGACCATCGAGAGCCTGCTGACCAGCTTCATCTCCATCTGGTCTGGGAGCTGCAGGGCCTCTGACTGGAAGTCTCTACAGAGGGTGGTGAGGACAGAGGAGAAGATCACGGGGGCGCCGCTCCCGTGCATCAAGAACATCACAGACAGGCGCTGCCTATCCCAGATCCTCTCCGACCCCACCGACCCTAACCATGGACTGTTTTCCTCCCTGGCGTCCGGCAGAAGGTTCCACAACATCTTCTGTAGAACGACCAGACTACTGAACTGTTTCTTCCCCCTGGCCATCAGACTGCTTAACGCCACATAACACTCCTCCCCCCATGGACATGGACAATAATACACGCACCTTAGTTGAGTTTTGTCTTCAATTTAATGTTTTGTTTTCAATAACTCTTCAGTGCAATATTCAATAACTGCAATATTTATGTATTGATGTTACTTCTTCAATAACTCAGTGCACTATATATTTATATATATACTCTTACCCTGTGTATAGCTAGCTCTTACTCATAGAAAACATATTTATTGTGCAGGAAGAAGATCTCAGCTCTGTTACACTGGTAGCCAATTAATCAACATTTGTTGTCAAGATTCACCTTGTGTTTTTTATGCAATGATAATAAAGGAAGTCTAAGTCTAAAGAAGTGTTGTGATTCTATAGTCTTTTCTATTCCCAGCCCGCTGGGAATTTATGTTTCTGATACTTTAAGATGTTATTGCCCTCCCCTGTAGGGGTGGTAAAATATCTTATTTAATCAGATATTATTTCAGCTGTTATATACTGTTTATGACACACAGTCCTACTAACTGTGTGTTAGAACGATATATTATTCTTATACATTTTTCTAAGGTCCACATTTGTGTGACCATTTTCAATAAT
>NW_015152729.1:46295-47509 GCF_000732505.1 Cyprinodon variegatus | reverse complement strand
CTCCCAAAGCTAACTTCAAGAACCCTCAAGGTACAAACAGTAATCTTCAGGAAATCAAGCTTCTGCTTGCAACACTAACTGAACTGTCTCTCACGCAGACTCCGGTGAACCAGTGTCCAGGCCCGAGCCAGAACCAGTACATTCTGTGTGCTTGTACTAAAATAAACTTGTTAAACTTTTATCCTTGTGTCCGTCAGTGGTGTTCTGCATACTTGGGTCGCTTTCAGTGAACCCATCATGACATCCATAGCGTTCCTTGACAGTGTTGTTTCTAAGTCACCAATTTAGTGCTACTTGGTCCCAATGGAATTTCCCATTGGAAAACAAGAGACCACAATCAAACTTGGTTACAAACTTTCCGCCACAACATTTCCCCCCTTGATAAACAACCAATCACATCCACTTTATTCACTCGTGCAGTCGTGCACCACTCGGGAGAATTCAGAAATGCAACAGTTGGAACAGCCGCTTCCGTGCAACTATAATATTTATAGTTATAGATTTAAATGTTTAAGCTACAGAATTTATTGTTTTAATTTGAACATTGTAAATAAAAGTGTTTAAAACATCTGCAGCTCATGTTTGTTATTTTAAAGTTTCTACTGTACAGTGAATAATTTTTCTGACGTTGTGAATAAATATGGATTTATTAAAAGAACAGAACCATCAGAACCATTCAAATTAGCTGTTTAAAATGCAAAATCTTATGTTGGTGGTTCAATCTCCATTGAATAGTATATTAATTTTTCCATATTATTGTTTGTTTTCCCTCTGAGGGATTGCTTCCTGAATGTAGTCAGGGGTTTTTGTGCCTCAATGACCTTTAAACTATACCAGCAGGATTTAATTCAGGCGTGACATCAGGGATGAGGAGATTATAGGGTAGACCTGACAATGCACAGTCCATTTAGTGGAGTTGGACAGTTTATTCAATTTATTTTTTGTATTATTTACTCTTTTTTTTACATTATATAAGCAGAAACTTATATTTGTCCCATTCACATAAAATAGAATTAGCTCTCTAGCTTAGATGACTGTTAAATGTAAACATTCATTAGTGCTTCCAGATCAAAGCTTCAGTTTAACCAGCTGATCTGAAACAGTTTATCTGGAGCTAAATGTTGATTATTTGACTATAATCAGAGCATGCAGCTCTGTGAAGCTGATAGATTACTATAAAATAGATTTTTTCAAAATAAATAACCTTCACTTGA
>NW_015152729.1:40697-42015 GCF_000732505.1 Cyprinodon variegatus | reverse complement strand
GATCTCCTTTTGAAATTAGGGAAAAGAAACTGCCTTTGGATCTGGGATGCATGTAAATAATGAGTCAGTAGCAGATAGAATGATAGAGACTGCTTTATTAAGGTTATTGATGACAATATTGAAGGAAGATCGACAGTTAAAGTGCAGTTTTTACACCATGAGTGAGACAAACCAGGAGACTGTTGAGGAACACAAGTAAGACACTGTTGTCTGCAATGAGTGGAACTGCTTTACAGCCACCGTTCGGGACTGTCCTTTCACAAACCTGCCCTAGGAAGGCAAGCATGAACAGTGAAAACATGGGCAAGCATGAACAGAGAGAAGGCTGATTTATTAACATCAGGGGAACAATATTGTAGGAAGACGATCAACATTTAAAGAGCAGGATTTCCACCATGATTGAGACAAACGATAGGAAAGATATTTAACGTGAGTATGATCTATTCAATTTAAAAAAGATTTTTTTTCTTCTTTTTTACTCATTACTATGCCAGCGGGATTATTCTACCAAGTTACATATATTTTTCGATAAAAAGCTTACAGAACAACGATGATGTTATTAACACTATGGTGAAAATGTGTCTGAGTGGGAAAAACACGAGATCTCCTTTTGAAATTAGGAAAAAGAAACTGCCTTTGGATCTGGGATGCATGTAAATAATGAGTCAGTAGCAGAAAGAATGATAGAGACTGCTTTATTAAGGTTATTGATGACAATATTGAAGGAAGATCGACAGTTAAAGTGCAGTTTTTACACCATGAGTGAGACACACCGAGCAGACAGTTAAACTGTGTTCAGGGACACAACCGTTCTGGCCCATTTGGTATTGGGCACAGCTCAAAGAGGTTGTTAATGATGTAATGTTTCAAGTTGTTATATTTCAATACGTTCTGATGGCAACCGATGCGCGTGCACGTTAAAGGCGCGGAACATGTTGAAACTATGTTTCGTTATCTCCACTTTCAATCTATGTCCCGCTTTCAGGGCTGCCTTGTCTTCAATTTCAAAAGTAATATCGAATTCTGAAATATAATAAACATTATCAACAAAATTATTTTTTTTACTCTAACAAATCTAAACTTCTTCTCCATTGCCATCAATCAGACTGCTGAACTGTTGAGAAACCTTTAAATCAGACTCTGCATCCCACTGATAACAGCAAATGAAAATACTGCATATTTGCTCTATACATGTTTTATGCTCTGAACTTCCACATCAATGCGTTTTAGCAGCATTTTTTCCTCCCACACTGTTTACATTTAATCACTGCTGCGCTTTATGATGGAAATGTCCTGAGAGCTGGACAATACGAAATTT
>NW_015152729.1:37819-38895 GCF_000732505.1 Cyprinodon variegatus | reverse complement strand
AATTTTTATTTGATTTAGCTGAATTTAGGGAACTCACACAATGAGTGGTGATGTTGCAGCACAGGTAGAGAGAGAAGTGTCCAAACCTTCAGGTGAAGTTATTATTGTTCAATGTGAGTAACTGGATTCTGTGAATTCTTTTGGAGCTCACAAATGATTCCACATGAATGTTAGTATAGTTTGCCTCATTAACTTGTTTGGTTGATTGGCTGTTATCTCCACCTCAAATGTTCAGTATTATGTAAGAAATGTGTTTGCATTGTTATGATAAAGTTAGGGCTGCAACTAACGATTACTTTGCAAATCGATTAATCTGTGGATAATTTTGTCTGATTATTCGATTAATAATCAGATACCCTATGGAGGTAGATTTGTTTCTTTATTATTCAATTAAAAAAGGTTGCTTCCATTAAAAAAATATATTTTCAATTAAAACATTTTCACTTCAATGAAAAAAAAAACTTTTGTGTCAAATGTTACTTCAATGTTACTTCAATTAAAAAACTTGCTTTAAACAAAAAAGACTGCACTTCTATCAAATAAAAAATTTTCAATCAAAGAAAACCAGTGTTCAAATGTATTTTTTTGAGTCTCAAATATATTTTTCCATTCAAATACTTTTTTACTTTAATTTAAAAGTTTTTTTTTCATTGAAGTGAAGATTTTTTTAATTGAAAATATATTTTTTGATTGAAGCAGCCTTTTTTTATTGAATAATAAAGAAACACGTCTACCTCCATAATGCCCAAAGGTTCCTTAAAAAAGTTTTTTTTTTTTTTTTTTTTTTTTTATGAAATTAGCCCAAATGAAACAGAAATTATTCCTCTTGAGTTCTGAATGGAGATTGAGAGAAGAAAACATTATTTTATCTTCAATGCAAAATGTTTATGTGTTTCTTCATACACTGAAAGAAGTGAAATGTCCATTTAATTCGGTCAACTTAAAAGTTGATGTTTTTTCAACTTAAAAAATGCATGTGTGGTTTGAAACCAATAATTTCACTTTACCTGGAATTAAAAATCACTTATCACAGAAACAATCAACTAAAGCAATTATTTTCCAAGTAAATATCTACT
>NW_015152729.1:34421-37389 GCF_000732505.1 Cyprinodon variegatus | reverse complement strand
TTCTGCAGACTCCACTGTTTTCCTGCTGATCTTCATCTTCATCTCCTTCATGGTGTTTGATGGAACCTGCAGAGAGTCTATCAGCCTACAATCTACTCATCCTCATCAACCTCTGACCTTTTCTCTTTCCTCTCTGCTTCTGTCATCAATGATGCATCATGAACTGAAGCCTGATCAGTCCACTAGATGGCAGTAATGAGCTTTTCACAGCAGAGGCTCTCAGGGATCAGAATAATAATCTCCTGCATGAGCCTAGGTTTGCATAGTAACCATAGCAACATGTCCCTGCTAATAATTCCATGTTTATAACATGTTTAGAATTTATAATACAGCGTTATTGCGGCAAAGGATTATTTTCCTCTTGCAGCTCCATCTGAGTGCTTCTCGGTCTTTCCTGGTAAAACTATCAGCATATATATATTTTTTTTTTATTATAAACCATCACATACAGTAGACAAGGTGTTGGTATCAGATGTATATAAACTTGCAAAACTTTGAGGTTGCCTCCACATTTATAGAACAAATAAAACAATACAAAATAAATAAATAAATAAATAAATAAAATAATTAAAAATACAAACAAAAAAAACAAAGCACAAACAAGAAAAAAAAAAACAGAAAATACTACATCAGCACATGTTACTGTCTGTGCTGCTTAACTCTCATTGGTTCTTCTGTCTTTAGTTCCTGTGTTTTCACTCACAGAGTTTAGTTTCTTTTTAGTTAATTTCCTCAAACTGATAACGAATCGGTTCTGCTCCATTACTAGCAGTAACAGATGGATGGAAGTTTTCATTAATTTATTTCTACAATTTTTATTTTTTATTTTCACTCTCTGGATGATTTGGAGCTTTGAAGAGTAACTTTCTCACCATTTATAGGAAGAACTTTGCTGTAGAGAGAAGAAGGAAACAAAGAGACTTTACCAAGAGAGAATAAATGAAGCAGTTTAATAGATCAGCATAGAGCTGCTTGCAGGAATGATCAGTTTGATCTGTTGCTCCATCACTGCTGGACATGAGGTAAAGCTGCATAATAAACATTGCTGTTATGTGCATTTATTAGCACGTTATTAAGCATTACAAAAAGTATTTTTATGTTTCTCATTATAAAAATATTAATTTAAAGGTATGCTGAGCTCAAGGGCGTAGTTTTGATTTCAGGACACTATTGGTCTTCAGTGTCATTGGTCCTTTGCAAAAATATTGATGCTGTTTTTTATGCTTAATGTGAGCATCAGGACACATTTTGTAAAAGAGAACAGCAGCATTTCTTGCTACATCAATACAAATATTATCAGCACTACACACACTAGATGCTGTTTATCAATGTTTAAAGGATCACTGGCTCTGATCAATGTGGAATTAGGACTTTTATCCACTTTGGAAAGGTTTGCATTTAAACTTAGCGACTAAGACTGTGTCTATATAACCAAATATAGTCTAAATATTTCTGTTATATGTGGATTTATCCTGTGTTTTCTTTTGAAGATGTAGAATTGTGCAGAAGTAAACAGAGGTAAATCCCACTCTTATTTTTTTTATCTAATATGCTCTCTCTGTATCATGCAAAGTAATACATGCAAGGAACGGCAAATAAATGTATTGTATTTACATAAGCAGTGGTACTATAAGAGGAACTGACACTGAGCATTTTGAAATATTAACTTCACATCTGGGCTGTAGTTACTCTGTTTGGTCGATTTCATATATTTTATCTTAGGCTGAAACAATTAATCATATTAATCAATTATTTGAATGATTGTCAGCTAATTTATTAATTGATTAATCGTTAACTGGAGTATAGGGCCACTAAAATGTGCCTTTAGCCGGCAGAGCGACCCACTTAGAGCAGGAATTATACAACGATTGTAAAAAATATGTAAACATTTTGCATTTAAGATTTAAAAAAAACTCCTCAAAAGGAAACGTTTCTGTTTCACCTGGTTTAATTTTGTAAAGAATCTTCTTTAAGGAACCTTCTATCTGATTATTAATCAATTCATCGAAAAAATAATTAACATATTAATCAATTTGTAAAATAATCATTAGTTGCAGCCCTAATTTTATGACAACATTCCAAACACATTTCTTCCATAATACTGAAGGGCTGCTTCACCCTGAGGCTGCCCTGCATCATTATATCTGGGTTTCCTACAATCATTTAATGTTTCTATGATACAAGTGGGTTTTTAATAGTAAAGGATTAAATGTAACACAACCTTTTATCATCATCCTATATTGCTACTGTCTGACTGTTTAAATAGCTCCTTATGTCTATTTTATTTCTTTTAGTGGCATCATCTACAAACACAACACTAAGAATGAGCCAAAGTTTATTAAAATGAAAAAACACTTTCAACAATTATAAAAGACAATATAACACTTTCTTATCTGTAATGTAATAATATCCAAAATAAACAGTCAGATTCCAGCATTATTTACCAGAAACTAATGTTTGTACTAATTTACTTATAGACTGTGTGGAAATGTAGAAAAATAGAATTAGTGTAAATAGAGTTTCCTCTGTTTGTCTTTATTCTATTTCTAGAAGTAGAAGTCAATTAAATAGAACTATTTTTATGTGGAAAACAAAAAGTAGCAGATCTTTAGCATCCTTCTCGTGTTGCTATGTTCTACAAAAGAAATAAAACCTGTTATTTATACCTGAACTGCCGTCAGAAATGAAAACAGTAACAGCAAATAAATATTGGTGAAAGGGAATCAGAAATGTTGATAGTTTACAGTCTTTGTTCGTTTTAACAGCAGTTTTCTGAACTCCTGTCTGACTCAGAATATTTAGTTTAATAAAGAAATCCTAGCGTTGGTTTCTTTCATTTCTCAAGTTTCACAAATCCAAACTTTCTCCTGCTTCTTTACAGAACTGCAATCAGAAGCTTTCGCCTGTTTTAGCCCAGATGATATTTGATTTTTTAATTGGGACTAGTTTGGTAGCCTAATATTAATTT
>NW_015152729.1:32227-34396 GCF_000732505.1 Cyprinodon variegatus | reverse complement strand
GAGAAGAGGGAACTTAAGGCAGAATAATCAGAGAGTTAAACAGTGCAGTATAGTTGATGCGCTGCTGTGGAAAAGTTACAGCAAAGAGCAGGCAGCTGCAGCTACCAGGCAGAGGAGCTGCGAGAGGAAAAGAAGCCACTGCTGCAACAACTACTGCTGTTAATTATAACCATGTTGTATAAACATGTTATTCAAATCGAATTATTTGTAGGGACAAATAGGTCGATCCAAAATTTTGGCAGGGACATGTCCCTGTGGTCCCTATGCAAACCTGCGCCCATGGCTGAGCTTATTAAAACATGTGTTGATATCAGTGGAAACATTGAAAATATAGTTTTATGTAGTTCTGTTCATTTGATCCTCAGTTTATTTTTGTTTTATTTGAGTATAAGTTTACTTTAAGTTTTGATTGTTGAAAAAAAAAATCTAAAAAAGTTTTATTAAAACACAATTTTAATGTAATAATCAGTGCTACTTTATTGTAAGTATTTGTTTATAATAGCCTTAACAGGCTATATAGATGGAGGCTATTTGTTGTGATGAATGTTACATTAATGGATGATAAATTAATTAAGGTGGAAAATAATCCACAAATCAAATATATATTCAGTATGTTGCATAAAACTAACCTGTTACCATAGATCTCTATCAGTAGCAGAAACTCTCTACAGCTTTACTACAGACTTCTAACCATCAGCTAACTTCTAACCCTCTGACCCACAATCCAAGGGAGGAGGTGTTCATCTTGAACGCAACTCGTTTCCAGTGAAAGTGGAGCAACAGCAGCTGCATCTGTTTCCTCCCACAGAGCTGTAACGGTTCTGATCCGTTTCTAACAGTAATCCTCAAAGTGGTCATAGGAAACAGATCGAGGAAGGTTCTGATAAAGATAGTTGGATTTATTTCTGCAAAGGTTTTTAGTTTCAGTGTCTGGATGATTTAATGCTGTGAAAAATACCCCCTCACCATTTATAGGGAGAACTTTGCTAAAAAGAGAAGAAGAAAACAATGAAACTTTAGGAGGGGAGAATGAATGAACCAGAACCATTTTAAATAGATCAACATAGAGCTGTTTGAGGAAGGGAATCAGTTTGAACCGCTAGATACAAAGTGAAGCTGCATGTTTAACGGTATAAATATAAATCCTACTGTCTAAAAACACCAAAGTCGGTCCTTGAGCCCCGCTGTCCTGCAGAGGTTTTTAGAGGTTTCACTGCTTTAGCACAGCTGATCCTGATGATTGCAGTTCAGAAAAAGCCTGTTGATCAGCTATCAATGAAAATCAGCTGCTGGAGCAGAGAAACTTCTGAAACCTGCAGAACAGCGGCCCTCGAGGACCGACTTTGGCATGAGTTAGAGTATCAACTTAAGCTTTTTACTCAAGTAAAAGTCTAAAAGTACCAGTTTTAAAACTACTTTAAGTATAAAAGTAATACAGGAAAAATGTTAAGAAAGAAGCTTAAGTGCACTAAATTAAATGAATTTTTTTTTTTTTACAATTCTGGATAATAACTTACTTATACTTCATTTTCTTAGTTTTATACTGTAACTAATGGCGACAGTGTCAAATTTAACTTTGCATCATCTTGAAAAACTATTTATTTTGGTACATTATGTGACAAGTTGGTTCAGCACTGAGTCCAACGACAAAGAAATTGTCTGGATGAAACCAATTATTTGGATGGTTTTTATTTTTTTGAGCGAAACGAAAATTTGCTTAAATGAAACAAAACTATCAAGTCAGTATAAAGTATATATACGTTTGTATATGTAAGATAACAGCAAATAAATGTAAGGAGTAGAAGTAAAAAGTTTTCTAAAAAAATAATTACTCCAATAAAGTATAGGTAGCTAAAAGTTCTACTTAAGGAAGGTAACAATTTGTACTTTGTTATTTGACATCTCTGCTTATACTACACCAAGTTAAAGTGATAGAGTCTGATCTGAGGTTAATATCCAGACATAAAGTCATGTTTGTTTCCATTCCGAGACTGAACCTCTTAGTGAAGGTTTAGAAACATTAGAAAGTTTCGGTTCTCTTTTTGATGCTGAACCCATGTTTGTTGGACAGTAACGGCGATTTATTTCTGAACCAAGCATTTAATTATGAAGGACCAACTCTGCCATATTTAAAAATAAATACAGAAATAAATAAATGCTCAATAAATG
>NW_015152729.1:25251-27324 GCF_000732505.1 Cyprinodon variegatus | reverse complement strand
CAGGGGGGGCCACCGACTGTGGCTCCACATCAGTAACAGGGAGACCACCGACTGTGGCTCCACATCAGGAACGGAGGAGACCACCGACTGTGTCTCCACATCAGGAACAAAGGGGACCACCGACTGTGGCTCCCAATCCAGCATGGGGGAAACCGCCCATGGCAGCAAAGGTTCAGTCTCTGAAGAGGCTGGTGATGCTTGTAGAGGGCTCCTTGCGGTCAGTGGCGCCTGTAGAGAGGTCCTAGGAGGGGTAAAACTACATCCTTCAAATTCTGACATCTCTTTAAAGTTCTGCTCAGGGGTCTCTGGACGGCACAGAGCTAACTCAGGGGTCTCTAGACGGCACAGAGCTAACTCAGGGGTCTTTAGACGGCTAAGAATCGGCTCGGGAGTCTCTAGACTGCTTGGAGCAGGTTTAGGGGTCTCTAAACGGCACGGAGTTGACTCAGGGGTTTCAAAACGGCTCGGTGCTGACTCAGGGGTTTCAAAATGGCACGGAGCTGACTCAGGGGTTTCAAAATGGCATAGAACTGACTCAAGACTGAGGGGTCTCTAGACGGCTCAGAGCTGGCTTACGGCGCTGCCGTCTCTTACGTCGGGGTTCATTAGAAGCTGGGCTAACGGCTTCACAGGCTGACTGTGGCAAAAGGCTAACTGGTGTGTAAGTGGGTTCAGGTGCAGGTTTAGCTGAATTGCTAACGGGCTCAGGAGTAGGGCTAATTGGTTCATGATAAGGTGACAAGAAGGGGAACAGATCATCTCTATTCCCGTAATAGAAGTTCCAGAGATCTGACTCCTGGATTACGGGGGCTCTGACTGCTTGGGTTGTGAGTTGTGGTTTGATTTTTATCTTTTTAACGGATGGTGCTAACTGGCGGTCATGTAGGTGATGGCTGAACTGGACTAGACTGTGCGGAAGTGGACTGAACAGGGCTGTACAGAGTTGTACTGGGCTGGACTGAGCTGAGCTGGACTGGACAGGACTGGACTGGACTGGACAGATTTGAACTGGACCGGGCTGAGCTGGTTTTCTAGACCTGGGCTTGACTCTTGCTTGTAGTCTGTAATCCAAATAGGATGCTATGCAAATAAGCTCTTCCAGGGTTGTAGGTTGATCTATTGTTGCTAGTTCTTTTCTAATCTCTTTATTTAATGCGTTCAGGTAGATGTTTCTTAGCATAGCGTCACTCCAGCCGGAAGCGGAGGCTCTGACCCGGAAGTCTTCAGAATATTCTTCGACGGATCTATTTCCTTGTTTAATGTTTGACAACCCATGAGACTCGACAGATTTACTAGAAAAAACTAGAGTGAATTTGTTAAAAAATTCTTCGAATGTACAGGTGATAGTTGATTCAGAAGGAAAACGGGTCATTTTCCATTTACAGGCTCTACCGGATAAAAGTGAGAGAACAAAAACTATTTTTCTCTCGTCGTCGGGAAAACTGAACGGATTGAGCTCGAAAAACAATTTACACTGCCAAGAAAACTTTTACATTCACTAGATTCGCCAGAAAATAGTGAAGGACTGAAATCAGGAAATGACGGAGCAGATTCTGACCTTAGAAGCGGATCTGAAACCGGAAGTGACGGATGGAATTCCGGAAGTGACGAAAAATCTTACTGTAATTGCCTCTAGTTACTCAAAACATACACATAAAATCCCCTGCTTTGTTTCAGATGTTTAATAATGATGATGGATTCATTTTATGAATCCTGACAGATTGATTTAACCTTCATTAAAATAAACTTAAATATTTCTTCCTCGTGACCCCACTTGGTATAAAGCGAGTCAGAAAATGCACGGATGGATGGAAATATTTCTTTTCACATCATTAATTTGGAGTTAGATTAAATATTGCATCAAAGAACTGAAACCTGCTGCAGTATATATCTATGACCACAAGGTGGCAGTCGTGATCCTTCTAAGGGTTTCTACACATTTCCTTTTTCTTTTACATATTTTATCTTTACCTATTTCAACACAGACTTCCTTCCTTCCGCAAAATGATCTTTGTTGTCTGTCAGTGATGTTGGAGCTGATGTGTTGCTGACTCTCCTCCTCTGTCTCCTCTC
>NW_015152729.1:22546-23669 GCF_000732505.1 Cyprinodon variegatus | reverse complement strand
AAGGTAATTGTAAATTAGCTCCATAGGTGGCTCTGTCTGGCAAAGAAACGATTAAGCAGATCATCTCTGAGCCAGTTTTCACCCTAAAGGGATGAAAGACAGCAGGGGACGGAGCAACCGAACCCAACCCGGTGACGGCAGCCTGGATACCAGGGCGGCCCCGTGCCAGCCAAACCGGGCAGGCGGGGGGAAGCATACCGGACCAGCCCCCGAGCTGATGGTTTGGTTCGAATGCCCGCTCCAGCCCAGTAGGCGGCCCAGCAGCCCCCCCCCCAAAAAAAATGTTCCTCCTTTTCAGAAAGCCTAATCTGGTCACCATAGATATGCTAGCATTTCTATCAACAGCTTACCGACAAAATAATACTTACAGCTTGCGGTAGTGATGGCCTTGCGGTCGGAACAGCCCCTCATTTCAGTAAAAGAAGTTTAGCAAATCCGGCATTGAACTGTCCAAGATTTTAAAAGCTGTCTTCAGTAAAATGCTGAGAGCAAATGAGCATCAAACTTTGCAGGGATCGTCTGATACACAAAAATAATCCATGTCTGCCGTGTCTTTGGATCCTTGGCAAGACTGTGAAAATGTTCCCCTTTCTCCATGCAGCCTAGAACACTGCATTTATGCCTGTGTTTCAGGCTCATTATTAATAGAGAAAGTGCCTGCTTTGCAATTCTTGTAGAAATAAACCCAACTGCAGGCTAAACAGCTAAACTGATGTCTTACATCTACCTTTATTCATGTTCTGGGGCCAGTGAACCAGTGGGCTGGTTTGTATGTACATTTCGGTGCATGGCGAAAGTACAGGCCAGAACCAAATAAGGCAACATCCCCAAAATGACGTCAATTCAGGGCTTAATTTGGATTCACCTTTTTTATGGTGGAAGTTTATAATTGCGAGATTTGCATAGAAAGGAGGTGTCGATGGGGTTTGAACTTCTCTGTCCATCCATTTCCCACACTGAACTATCGTTATTCATCTATGACAATGGAAACTGGGTTTTGAATTCTATGACTCCTTTAAGCGTTTCCCTAAAAGTAGACAGGGTGTCTGCCTCACAGACTAAAACTGGTAGTTGGTTCCACAGGAGAGGAGCCTGATAACTAAAAGATCTGCCTCCCATTCTA
>NW_015152729.1:17784-19451 GCF_000732505.1 Cyprinodon variegatus | reverse complement strand
TCCCATTCTACTTTTAGAAATTCTAGGAACCACTAGTAAACCTGCAGATAGAAAATGAAGTGCTCTGTTAATAACATCAGGAAAGATTAGATCTCTGATATAAGATAGAGCTTGGCAATTCAAGGCTTTATATGTAAGAAGGAGGAATTCTATTCTGGATTTAACATGAAACCAATGAAGAGAAGTTAGGTGTTGTGGAATAAAAGTATTCAACTGTTCACCCCAGTTAAATAAATGGAGATCGATGGATTTCACTCAGTCAGCATTTTTTTTTCATATCTTAGCAAAGAGAGAACAGAGCATCATACAACCCCTTTTTCTTGGTAATCATCCCTGTTCTGCCTGGGTAGTGTGTTCCCCTTAATTACAACAATGGAAAGTAGTCAGAGTCAAAACAAATTACTAACACTTTGGTTAAACAGTAACATGTTATGAATAAATCTTGAGAAAGAATCTGGCTTGTTTTGGGAAGAAGCTATGTCTGCTCTACGGCACCTTCACACAGGAGAATTGTGTGGCTTTGCAGGTGAAACAGACTGAGTGAAAACTTTTATAGCGAGTAAATAGGATAAATTAATATATGAAATAAGAGAAATCTAAATTCTCTGACCACACTAGGACAATCCATTTTTAATTTCCATCTGAAATGGTCATGATTTGCCTGAATCTCCTTCATGTTTTGTTCCTCCAGCAGCTGCTGATGTCTCAGAACCTCAGAGACCGACTGTGGATCCAGAACCAGAAGGTCCAGGAAGAATCGGCCTCTATGTTTCTCTGGTTCTGATAGCAGCAGCAGCAGCAGCTCTGATGGTCAGATTCCTCCTAATTTACTGTTTCAAAGCATCAAGCTCGAACTCAGTCATTTAACAGAACCCTGAAGGTTCTGAAGCTGCTGTAGGAGTCCAGGTCCACTTGCCCTTATTTCCTAAGATCCATTTTCTTTCCATGGACCAAGTAGTAGGCCTGAGGCCATGTTTTAACACAAATGTTTTAAAGAAATTGTTTAATAAAATATTGTGGGCTATTCTGTGTTCTGGTGCATCTTGTTTAAAAAGTTCTGCCCTTTGTGGGTCACATTTCAATGAAGTGTAAATGAGTATCAATCTGTATAATACTTAATTTAGAATTACATTATTAAAGTTTGAAGAGGTTACACCTACAATGTTCTACAGCAGTAGATGAACAAAATGGTCCTGAGGCAGAATTACACTGAAGACTGGAGGTCAGATCTAATTTTCCTCCAGAAAAGTTCATTCAACATTGATGCAATCAACGTAGATAATTGGACAGATTATTAGATAAGTGTTGAAATAACAGTTAGGGGGTTTAATTTAACTCTCAGCCCTGAAAATTGAACACTTTAGATTTTACTCTGTGGATTAAGGATGAAAAATGGAGGAGATGATGCAGATGTTCAGGTCAGGATGTGAATGTGAATGAAGCCACTGAACCACAGATCCTTCAGTAAAGATGTTTAGGATCCTCGGTTCAACAGATTTAATCTGAACTGAGAGGAAAGAACCAGAGAACCAGAATCACAGAGAAACTCTGACATTGGGTCAGAACCTGATGGTATGAAGACATTTTTCCATCCAGACTCCTTGTTCCTGAATGATTGATCCAGTAATGAGTTTTCCTTCTTTCCAGGCAGCTTGTGTCTCTTCACA
>NW_015152729.1:12433-14179 GCF_000732505.1 Cyprinodon variegatus | reverse complement strand
TGTTCTAATGTTCTCCTTCAGAACCTCATCAGAACCTCTTCATTTCTGTATCAAATGGTGAAGAAGCATCAGTGGATTTAATGATGGATTTATTCTTAGTTTTTAATAGATTTATTTCCTCTCCCATGACCTGGACTCATGTTTCTAACTTTAGCACAAGGGCGTAGGTTTTATTTCAGCTTTTGCAAAAATATGCGTGCTCTTTTTTATGCTTAAAGTGATCATCAGGGCACATTTCGTTTAAAGAGAAAAGCAGCATTTCTTGCTACATTTATACTAATTTTCTAAGCACTACACACACTAGATGCTGTTTATCAATGTTTGAATCATCATCAGCTCTGATAAATGTGGAATTAGGAGAGAATTTTTTCCACTTTGAAAGGGGTTGCATTTGAACTTATCGGCGACTAAGACAGAAGGTGAATTTCTGTCTATATAACCAAATATAGTCTAAATATGTCTGTTGGATTTATTTTGTATTTTCTTTTGAGGATATAGAATTTTGCAGAGGTAAACAGAGTTAAAACCCATTTCTATTTTATGCTCTCTCTGTATCATGAATTACAACAAAATAATGCATTAAAGGGACGGCAAATAAATGTATTGTTTCTACAGTACATGTGTAAAGGAACTAGAACAGGAACTTGATGATTTGAAATGATTGTGAATGATTTAAAATATAACTTCACTATAAAAGCTGTATATCTGGGCTCTAGTCATCCCTACTGTCTGATATTTATATTATATATTAATAATTAAATTTATTCTTATTATGTAATTAAAATCATTTAGACGTCATCTGAAGCACTGAAGGGCCAGCTGCTAAACCTTCAAGCTGCCCTGCATCTGTGTTTTCTATAATCATATAATGTTTCTGTTATAAAAGTACATTTTTTATATTAAAGGACAAAACCTTTTATCATCATCCTATGTTACTGTCTGACTGTTAAATAGCTCCTTATGTCAATTTTCTTTTTAGTGGCATCATCTACAAAGCATAACACTAAGAATGAGCCTAGGTTTATTAAAATGTAAAATCACTTTTAACAATTATGAAAGAATATATAACAATATCTTATCTGTAATGTAATAATATCCAAGATAAACAGCCAGATTGAAGCATTTTTACCAGATGCTAAGGTTTGTACTAATTTACTTATAAACTGTTGGGAAATTAAGTAAAATAAAATCCATATAAATAATGTTCCTCTGTTTGTCTTTATCCTTTTTCTAGAAGTAGAAATAGTCAATCAAATAGCTCTATTATTGTTATGTTGGTTCCACAAATCAAAACACTCTCTTGCTTCTTTACAGAACTGCAGTCAGCAGCGTTCACCTGTTTTTGTGTAGATATATATATATTTTAATTGGGAATAGTTTCATAGCTTAATATTAATTGTAGTGACCACAAATATATATTTTATATAATAAAATGAATAATTTTGCGCTCAAAGCAGAAATCTGCGTCCTGGTCTGTTGAAGAACCAATAGTTTGCATCCAATCTTTTAAATAAACAGTGTTAGTTTTTTAAATATATAAGAATTATGCTCTAATTTGTAGTTACCAATCTGTTTTTACTATATTTTAATTTGACAAACTGGATCTTCTCATTGTTCTTTTCCCTGTTTGGTGCGATTGCAGTAGCGGATCTTGACCAAATTGGAGCCTGAACATTTAGAGGATGTTTTGTCATGATCTGGCCTGTTTGCTCTCCCTTAATTAGTCATTCCTTTCACCTGTCCTTT
>NW_015152729.1:9753-10988 GCF_000732505.1 Cyprinodon variegatus | reverse complement strand
CATCAAGTTCTGGTTCCACGTCCTGTCTGGGCTACCCTCTTCCACTGAGTCTGCTCATCTGCACCTGATCCTGTCTTCTCCTGCGCATGACCATCTGGTCACGCTGTCAGACTCTGAACCCTCCTGGAAGCCTGTGGATGCCTGGAAGTCTGGATCCTGCCTCCTGTTTCTGTTCCTGCCTGATCTGGATCCTGTCCCTGTCTTTTCTGGATCCCTGACCAGGATCAGCTTCCAGCATGTCCTCTGGGACTGCAGCACTTGGGGACATCCTAGGACTGCAGTGTCCGCAAGCCACAGCTCCACTTTAGTTTTTGTTAATTTAATAAACCTTTTTGAACTTTCCTACTGACTGTCTCTCCTTGAATACTGGGTCCATCTGTCCTCGGTTCATGACGTGTTTGGCTCAACCTGCTGCTGTGAAGCAGGATTCTCCACCATGAACAGAATCAAAAATAAATCTGGATCCAGGCTCAAAATGAGCTCCTTGATATGTGCTTTAGAATGACTTTGTCTCCATTCAAACCCAGTTTAAAGCCTTGCAGGGCAGCCTAAAGCCCACTGCCAACATTAAGACAGAAAAAAGAAAGAAAATAACAACCGGTCGCTTCAGGTGTTTTATAAAATATGTGAATCAGGAAATTGTCTGTATACCAAACTATTGTTGTTCTCTACTTAAAAAAAACACTTTAGATTCTAAAATAAAAAAAAAATTACACATTTTTTTTTTGATTAAGAAATTCAATGTATAACCTGGATGCATAAACACCGCATTTTATTTCAGAGTTAAATTCTGTTTAAAGTAACATAATTAAAAATGTCTCCAGACCTTTACTGGTTGATGATTTTCTTTATTCTCTCCCGCTGATTTTTAATTGGTTACCCCTGATATAAGGGTTGGGGATGACGAGCCTGCAGTTACAGGATTTAAAGGTTTCTGTTTTTGTATTTAGCTAAAAATAAGCCCAAACACAGCTTTCAACGCCATTCATTTATTCAGTGATTTCATATTGCTGAGAATGCAACAGAAACAAAATAAAAATATTATAATGTACAGATAGACTGGTTCCTTTAAGTGGCTCTTTTGCCACTTGCAGCACAGAGAAATCTATTACATGCAGGTAAAGTGGAACTTGATGAGTAGGTGGGAAAACTGCTGATCTAGAATCTGATTATAAATGTGTTTGTTTATTTTTTTTTGTTAGAGGTCAGAGTGTCCTGGTTTAAGGAAATATCTA
>NW_015152729.1:4156-7605 GCF_000732505.1 Cyprinodon variegatus | reverse complement strand
AAATCTGAAAACAAACCAAAACCAGATCAAATGCTAAGGAACAGTTTCTCTGACAGCAGATCAGGAATATTTTCTCATTCTGACTGACATTCAATTGATCTAAGGCAGGCATCCCCATACTCGGTCCTCAAGGCCCCCTGTCCTGCAGGTTTTAGAGGTTTCCTTGCTATAGCACAGCTGATTTTAATTGAAAGCTGATTAACAGGCTTTTGGTCTACTGCAATCATTATAACTGTTGGGATCCAGAGGTTTGCCCTCCAGAGGGCGCCGTGAATCCTTTCGTGGGAGCTGGTGCTCAGCGCTCACAGCTGATCCCCATCAGCTCATGATTAAGCTCTCCTTACTTAAGCTGAAGGAGAGCTTCCTTCTGAGCCGGATTGTTTGGTTAAGCAAGCCTGAGCCACCCTGCCTGCCTGAACCTGTAAACCTGTAAGCCTAAACCTGTTAACCTGAACCTAACCTGCTTTGTCCTCTTTGCCTCCCAGGAGGAACCTAGTCTGTAATCCAATAAATTATTGGACTTTTATCCTGCCTGTGTGTCTGTGAGTTCTGCATCTGGGCTAGTAAAACCTACCTGATCATGACAATAACCAGCTGTGCTGAAGCAGAGAAACCTCTAAAACCTGCAGGACAGGGGGCCTTGAGGACAGAGTTTGGAGATGCCTGATCTAAGGGAAACCTGCTGATTGCAGCCGGTCATTGACTAAACCAATCCCTCAGACCAAACATGCTTGTAGTGACAGTGGAGAGAAAAACTTCCTTTTAACAATAAGAAACCTCCAGCAGAACCAGGCTCAGTGTGAGCGGCCATCTGCTGAGGCTGACTGGGGTTCAAGGAGATAGAAGCAGGAGTACAATGAAACATAGAGACATTGATGTACGATTACCTTCTTTGTTAGACAAGGTATTTGTAAGTTAGCCCCCTAGGTGGCTCTATTTGGCAAAGAAATGGCTAAGCAGATGAGCTCTTGGTCAGTTTTTATCTTAGAGGGATGAAAGGAAGGACTTACAAGTAGTCACAGTAAAGCTGACCCTATAGCTATTTATAGAAAATCAACAGGACTACACTGAATAAACAGGCCCCACTCCAACATCTTTAAACAAAGGTGATTGTAGCAGCAGCACAGCTGATTCTTCTCTCTGGGATGGAGTCACAGCCAAACAGGAAGAGACCAGATAAAGCTTCTACAGTGAGAAAAACAGAGAGTACAGAACATTATGGGTTGAACTAACCCTATGTCCTCCAGCAGTCTAAGCCTATAGCAGCATAAAGTGACCCCCCTCCTTCTCCTGGGCGTGTATATTTTTTTAATCTGACTTCACTCTTTCACTGAATTACAGGGTCTGAACAGGAGATGGCACTTCTCTTTAGATCTTAATATCAACAAATCCTGACAGAATATTTTAGTTCAAAGATTGATGCTTTAAAAAGGAATCTTAGGGGACCAGCCAAGGGCCCATCAAGGAAAGTGGGGACATTTTGAATGACTGCTACTGTATAGAGATAGATCAGCTTTATTAAATGGGAAAGTCTTAAGCATTGCTTTAAAAGCAGACAGGGTGTCTGCCTCACAGAATAGAACTGGTAGTTGGTTCCACAGGAGAGGAGCCTGATAACTAAAAGATCTGCCTCCCATTCTACTTTAGAAATTCTAGGAAACCTGTAGAGTGAGAGCAAAGTGCTCTGTTAGGAACATAATGAACAATTTTAATTTCCATCTGAAATGTTCAGGTTTTCCCTGAATCTCCTTCATGTTTGGTTCTTCCAGCAGCTGCTGATGTCTCAGAACCTCAGAGACCGACTGTGGATCCAGAACCAGAAGGTCCAGGAAGGATGGGCCTCTATGTTTCACTGGTTCTGATAGCAGCAGCAGCAGCAGCTCTGATGGTCAAACTGCTCCCAACTCACTGTTTCAAAGCATCAAACTCGAACTCAGGCGTTTAAAAGAACGTTGTGCTTTCAGCTGCTGTTGGTTCTTATTTGGTGTGTTTGGTTCTCTCTTCATTCTGACCAAACATCTGGACTTTGGGTCCATCTTTGATCCAGAAGTCAAAAACTATATGCACCACCTTTCATCAAACTCGAAACCACGCCCACATTCCAAAGTGACAGCCGGAAGTCCCGCCTTAATTAAACCGGAAGTCCCGCCTTAATTAATATAAAATTAATATAAAATTGATATAAAATTAATATAAAATTGATATAAAATTAATATAAAATTGATATAAAATTAATATAAAATTAATATAAAATTGATNACCTGAAATGACTCATTTAATCATCCAAAACGTTATGGAACACATTAATTAACTGAAAAATGTTGCATAGTGTGCCTTTAAGTGCTTGGTTCGTGTCCTGACTCTTGGGGTCCTGTGTGTCGAGATGGTGTTAGTATTTGTTTCCTATCTCCTGATTGTGTCCTGGCCTTTTTCTGCTGAGCCCTCAGGTTTTGGCTCGGAGTGTGGGGGAGGCCAGTTTTAATTCCATAACACTGGCTCCTAGGAGGAGTACAGTTTGAAGTTCTGCAGTTATCCTGGTGCCATGTCTTGTCTCTATCCCTCAACCACTGAGGCTGCCTGTCTGTCTGAGCTCCCTGCTGGACTCGTGGAACTGTGAACCTGCCTGGACGCTCTGTGGATTCCTGGAACCTTGGACCCCTCTGTTTCTGTATGCATTGGAACCCCAGGTCGGGCTGCGGACTTCTGGATTTCAGAACGGTACTGTTCTGAACTCTTTCCCTGACCTGGATCGGTCTTCTGCCTGCTCTCTGTGGTTGCTGCATCGGGGACGCTCTGGATCTGATGGACTGCATCTCGTAGGCAGTCCATCAGCTGGATACAGCCTTGGATGAAAGGATGCACTGAACTGTTGAACCAGGTAAGTGACTAACACGGATAATCATCTTCTCTCAGATTATCCTCGTCACTTACCTGTGTTTCTCCCACATCCAAAGTGCCAGTGATGTCATCTGTTCTGTCTTATTATTTTGTCATCAAACCTGAACACTGGGTCCATCTCTCCCATTTTATGAAAATGTTCTTCTTTTATAAGCTAATACCAGCTCTTACAAAGGATGTCAGACCTAGCAATAAGGTACTGTCACTCAAACAGCCAAATCACTTAAACTAAATCTTCTTGTCAGGAATCTTTAGGGAAAGTAAGGCAGTATGAGAGAAGATGCTAAAAATACAGATCCAGTCAAATCTTAAGAATTTAGGCAACAAATAAAAATCAGGTTTGAAGTCTAGGGAGTTATTGGTAGGAGTCTCAAATTTGGTTGCCTACCTGATTTCAGCTTGCATTTAGGCCACAAATACACACTTAACAAAACAATCATTACAAATTAGTTCAAATCACGGATCTACTGGAAAAATGATCTAGTAATAAGTTAAACATTTCTTAAATCAACTGTATTTTCCCTTAATTTGAATAGGTAAATGAGATAGTT
>NW_015152729.1:0-2535 GCF_000732505.1 Cyprinodon variegatus | reverse complement strand
TTATACGTATGTAATGATGTGATGTAATTTTGATGCCTATCTTGGCCAGGTCTCCCTTGCAAAAGAGATTTTTAATCTCAATGGGTATTACCTGGTTAAATAAAGGATAAATAAATAAATAAAAAATAAATCTCTTATTTCTGAAGGTCTTTAAAACATTTCTAGTCTTAAACTATTTTTTTGTGGGTTTTTTTTATTATTATTGCAAAAGAGAGTGCATGAACAATATAGAGCATTAATAATTACAAAAATATACAACAACAAAGGGTTTTACAGAACAGAACTATTATTATTATTATTTTTTTTTGTCACTCAAATTTTTTGCTTTTGCATAAGAGAAAAGGAACAAGGGTGTCAGTGATATATATCTTAGGTAAGAGCAGTTCGGCAATGGTGAATAGACTCAGTCTCCCGTGGTGTCTCTGCTATAGGGTCGATATGTTGTCCATTTGGTATCAAACTCGACTTGTTTCAGTCTCAGCTTAAATGTGAGTCTTTCCATGTTATAGATCTCCTCTATTATGTCCATCCAGTTCCTGTGGGTTTTTTTTTTTTGGAGTGTGGTGCCGGGAAGGGGTTTTTGGGGGGGGGGCTTGCGGCAAGGTTCCCCGGTTCGGTTTCAACCCGGGGTCAGTGGCATCAAGTACTAATGTACAAGGGCCATGTGAGCAAACCACTGCTCCACCGAAGCACACCCTATACATATTTTTTAAAGGTATTTACTGCCAACTCTTTGTTACTCAGCACAGTAGGGCGTAATGTTTAGTGTGTCCTCAAAATCCAACCACAGGACTTAAGAGATTTCAGATTAGTGTGTAGTAACCATAAACTGTGTGTCTAAATGTTGCCTCAAAGTTTGTTCATAGCTGTAGGAGCAATTAGTAAACGTGCATTTCTAAAGCAGGTCTTTGAGCTGTTGCAAGGCAACAATTATGTTGTATTACTACTTTAAAGCTGCATGTTTTGTAAAAAAAAAAAAAAAAAAAAAGGCTCCTCAGATGCAATGTGTACTGAGGGCTCTATTGCATTATCTACACAGAGCTGACAAATGGATGCCATATTTGATACAGTACTCAGACAGAGGAAGCAGAGATCTGTAGACTGTCAGGCAGCAAATGATGCATGCCAGGCCTCTCTGTAACCCAGCACTTTTGTTGATGCACACACAATCAAAACGCTCTGATTTAGCTCTCCTATGTCATTTTTCCGACCCCTTTCAGCGTTACACATACTTGTACGTTTGTATTTTAAAGAAGGCAGAGAATCGTTCCAATCTTATTGATATCAAAGACATTTTTTGACTCGTCAAATCAGCTGACTCCTTAAGTTTTCAACATCAAAACTGTTTATCCGTTTGGTTCACTGTCTGGAAGGTTGAGAGCGGAGGGAAACACACATCTGCAGGACAAGCAATAGGATAGATGGCTGAACTTTAGCCGCCCCCCCGCTCTGTGATCAAGGCTTGCAGTCACAAACTTCCAGAGTGGGATGTGGGGCCATGAATGCAGGGCTTTGTCCAACCCATGGTCATCACATTCCATTAGAGCCACTCTGTGGCGTGCAGCAGAGCGGAGGAGAAAGTATGGCAACGCTGGACACAGGAAAGTTGGAGGCCAGGAGAAGAAACACAGCAGAGAAGAATTTGTGTCTATCATTCTGATATAAGGATCCCTTAGAAGTATTGTTGGTAATCAGCCAAAACTAAAGCTTTAGATATTTTACAAAGAGGTATTGTCTAGATCTCAACTACCTTGCAATTGTAATTATCCCAAAGTCAAGGATGAACCAACTATTTATGAATTTTTGGGCTTTTACAGGGAGTTGGTTGCACTCGATTTTATTTCATTATTTATTTATTTAATTAATTAAAACTTTTCATGTTATATTTATTAAAAAAAAGAAATATCTCAAAATTCTACTTTTAAAACTGTCGCTTGGATGATGTATTTGATAGATAGAAAACCTAAAAAAACTAATTGAGAAAACTTTTTTGGTTACAAATCTGACTTAAAGGTATACTATGCAACCGGTGTTGATTTTCCAGCGAGGCTCCCCCCAGAGGGCGAAAGTAAAAGTGCACTGTCGTAAATATGCTCAAATATGCGCGGTTGTTTTGAGCTTATCAGACAGGCGAACCCAACGAATAACAATGTCTACTGCGGTAAGTGACTATTTTGTTCCAATTTTCGAGTTTGAAAATTTTGCATGTTTTCATACATTATTTGTTATGCATCTGTCTAAATAACAAAGATTGTAGTTAGCCTAGTTGGAGTTTCCCATACATTTATCCGACTGTCGTTGGGGGAAAGGGGGTTCTGATTTCTGTGCTCCGACATGGGCTTTTGCTGTTTTCTCGCTGGTTCCGCCATGATAACTGCACAAATATCGCCACTGCGCTAGCAATGAGTATGCCTTTCACTGGGGGTGTGTAGCAGTTCTTGCCGTAAAGCAAGACCGACTCTCGCGATGCACGAGACTTCTGAGCCTGTGGGTGCGGGCCGAGGGCTCCTGCAATTGCAAGTACGGTATTTCCCC
>NW_015152728.1:36422-37396 GCF_000732505.1 Cyprinodon variegatus | reverse complement strand
GAGCCAAACTGTTGCTGTGGAGTCTGAATACATCTGATCTCAGCCTGGATTCTGATCCAAAGGAAAAGCGGCTTCATGCCAGCAGCAGCAGAACTCCGTTCCTTCCACCTTCCTTTTATTCTTTCAAACCCACTAAAGCTCATCCCAGCTTCCACTATTGTTCATGGTGGCAGCTCATGCATGGAAGCAGAGATCTGAAAGGTAGATCTGCAGACTGAGTATTTTTTTTTTTAGTGTTTTCCTTCCACAGCGTCCTGTTCCTCCTTCCTCCGGGGCAGAGTGCTCGCTGCGTTCAGGAACAATGAGGCCCAGAACATCTGTGCAGCTGCCATCCCCGGGATCCTTCTAAGAACAGCCGCCTGAACGCATCAAGGCGGCTCCAGTGGAGCTATTCAGTGCTGCAAAAAGCCAAGGAAAGCCTTTACTCCCCCTAACTTCCTCCCCATCACATCCAGCTCTGTCCTCCACTATCAGATCTGACCTCTCCACAGCTCCCATCAATGGCTGCCTTCTCACTGAGTCGATCAATGGATGCAGGAGGGGCACGCACACAGGAAATCAGATAAACACAGGATTAATATCACTGCAGAAATATCTAGAAATAAGGAAATATTTCCTAAGTAAATTTATTGTTACTATGAGCAGGTAAATAAGATGATTATTTTTAAGATAATTCTATAATATTGACTTGAATAACACAATGCAATTGTTTTTTTTATCTTAAATGTAAATTTCTCACATTCCAATGGCAAAATGTCTCACTTTCCTCCTCAATTTAAGAAAAAAATGCACTTATTCTAACCTCTTAAAACCCACCGGGTCGCCGACGACTGGACTGGATTATTTATTTTTTAGTTTTTTTTTCTAAACAAACTTTATTTAACCGATGTACATTACACCAGGCGGCTACGCTCTACCCCTTCTATTCATTCTAGCTCATCTGAATCGTTCATCTGGAGAGCGAGATCATCTGT
>NW_015152728.1:31975-33835 GCF_000732505.1 Cyprinodon variegatus | reverse complement strand
ATGGGGGTGAGTAGAAAATGAAGGCTAATCATGTTTTGCGTGTACTATTCCTTAAAGATAACAAGAGGAATAATCTTGGACTTCAACACGCTGCGTTTGACCAAAAACTTATGGAAGAAAATTGGAATCTGCCTTTGTACACAGAATGTCAAATATTTAATTTTTTAGAACCTAATTTTTAAAATAAAATTTTATCTGTTAAAAATTGGCCTGCAAAACATTCAGCTGCAAATGTGTCGACCTTTCGGTGAACTGAAGCCAAAGCAACCTACACTCGAAGCAGCGGAGCAGCTTCTAGCCAATGAAATTTGGCTAGAAGCTGCTTTTTCTGGGCGTAGCTTTGATCGCGGCTAAATGAAGCTGAATGAGGAGTTTTTCTTCTTAAATGGATCTGATGAGAAAACGTCCGGTAGCTACTAATAGACGGCCATTAGAGTTTTCATCTAATCAGACTTGGTAAAATAACTGATCCGATCACAGCTAGTGCGGCACCCCCGTCTGCCAAGGCTCTTGGTTTGATCCGGAAGAACCAGTTTTTTCTTACCAGATGAGCTGATTTCATTGGCTAGAAGCTGCTCGACTGAACGAGTGTAGATCGCTTTGGCTTCAGTTCACCAAACAGTCTCACATTTGCAGTCACATGTTTGCTGCTGAATTTTCACCAGATAAAAATCCAGTGTGAGGAATTTAAAGTGTAAAAAACTTCAGTGTTTAAAATACAGTGTTAAAAAAATTAATTGCATAAAATTCAATGTGGAAAAAAGGCAGATTCTGAATGAGAGTTTTTCTTCCATTAGATGGTTTGAAAAGCAGCCAATAACTCGGCCCATCCTGATTTATTCAGTTTAGCTAAAGAAGGAAAGAAATGGAGGTGGAGTTCAGATCAGAGCAACAAGTCTGTTCTTAAAGGCTGGTGGAGCTCCAAACAGCTACTGCTGATGATGTCATTAGAAAGTAACGATCACCTGAGGAGCAGGTGAGCTCTGCCTCACATCACAGCAGATGATTCGCTGCCTGTGACACCAGCCTCCAACCGTTCACATTTCAGTTTTTATTACCTGCTTCGCCGCCATAAATGTTTCTACCTACAGAAAAAACAAGCAGTGGTGTTGATGGATAATTGCTGCTATTTAGTTTAATGCAATTCAGAAAAAGAATGCGCCTGAAATTGACTTTAAATAAGCGAGTGAAGAGGAAGGCTGAAGACTTCAGAAGCTGATTACAGTAAATTTCCTGTTTTTATTGTTTCCTTCAGTCCATCAGGGAAAGGAGAGAGAGGAGAGTCTGATTAGGATCCCTGATGTCAGAGTTTCATATTCAATGAAAGCTGGAGCTCAGAGGCTGCATGAAAGAAAAGCAAATAACCAGCCAGAAATAACAGGATAAAATGACTTTCAGTTGACATATATTAATCTGGGTTTGGTTTTAGGACCTACTCCTGTTTTACCTTTTCTTCGTCTGCAAAGCTCCAGTCGCGGACTCTAAGCCACACTAAAGGATCCTGCAGAACTTCACCTCCACATATTCTTCCAAGCTGCAAACTTTAAAGAGTTTAATTTGCTTTTAAGGGATAGAGAGAAGTGGATAATTGTAATAAAGACAATGAAAGATGATTCTCTGAAAGTGGGAGTTTTATATGCAGCCGCTGCCCTGATCCACCTTCTACAATCACCTCCTGCTGCCGTTTCTGCTGCAGCTATTTTAGCCTCTTTAAATCCAGACATTCATCATTTCTGCCAATCAGACTGGATGAAGCTCTGAATGTTTAGGGCTGGTTGCTGCTAGCAGGAGAATCGCTGCCCTAATCCCAAATATTCCTAATCTACAGCTTCCTGTCACCTCCGCCCAATTTATCCGTCT
>NW_015152728.1:29543-30805 GCF_000732505.1 Cyprinodon variegatus | reverse complement strand
CGCTCTCTGGTCACTGTGTTTCTCTGTGAGGGTGGGGCTTGGGCTGCCTCCCTCCTCGCCGTCTCTAGTCTTCTTTATGAGGTGGACCCCCGTTTCTAGCTCCCTCCCCCTCCTGTCTGCTCTGCTTGGCCTCCTGGATCTCATTCAGTCCTGCCGTCTGTCCTCTCTATCTCAGGGCAGCCCCCTCCCTCCTGTCGGCAACCCTCGCTCCAGCGGAGCTGAACTGGCCCTCTGCAGCTCTCTATTACAGAGCTGCTCCCCTTTCACCACAGTCCTCTAATAAAGCCGTGCTGCAGGGTGACAGAGTCTTCCTCAGGGTCTGAACCAATGGAAAACCTTAATGACATCTATGCTTCCAAAGACCAATCAAACAAATCAGTTGTCGGTTGATTTACAACATTTTCAACCTTAAAATGAAGATGAGATCATAAATTTGCACAAATAATAACAACTGGATAAGAATAATGTGACCTCAGCAAACAGATTCCTGCATCTCTCTGCTAAATATCAGCTGGTTTGCTGTTGCTCAGCAGCTCATTAAAATTTGAAGCTTCTGTTACTTTCAAAAAAGATTTTCACAAATATATGACAAAAGAGAAAATCTTTAATGTGACAATTGCACAATTTGAAAGAATATAAATATATTAGCGTAAAATGTGTGAGAATAAAACTAGAATAATCTGTCTGAGTAAATATTCTTCTTTAGCAGAAGAGAGAACGAGCGCTCCAATCCTTTCCTGTTTTTAACAGTAGAAACTAACCAGCAGAGTTTTAGTCGTCCATCTTTATTAATAAAGATTTTAACCCATTATGAATGTTAACTACGGAAGCTGAGAGCGGTCATACTTGACTTTTTTTTTCTTTGCCTTCTGGAGATAATGACATAACTATCTCGTTATCGCGGTTAAACCATTCATTGCTTTCTCCAGATAACGAGATGATTATCTCGTTATCTGGAGAAATCAGTGATTGATTTCTTGAGGTAAGGAGCTGATGAACCAGTCTGAGTAATGAATGAGGCTGACCAGCAGCCCTGGATTCCCAGTCCATCCATGCCTGCTGGGCCGTAGTTGACCAGTCGCCGTACCGCATGTGTTAAAATAAATCGTTTTTTAGTTTCCTTTTTCTTTTCACTCATTGTCAGGTGGTGGATGATGGGATTGCATGGAATACAGTAGAAACTAATCTGACTGTTTTTAAAGAAAATCTTTAATCTGGACTCATTTAGGGGGTTAATGCATCGTATACCTGTGACCCCATCA
>NW_015152728.1:24898-26583 GCF_000732505.1 Cyprinodon variegatus | reverse complement strand
AGAACTTTCTAGCTATTTTTTGCAGTGTATTTAGAAGGAGCCTTTTCTGTTTTTCACCAAATGATAAAATATCCAGATCTACGACACATAGATGATTTAAAGAGTTGAATGAATCTCTGAGCAGAGATCCTTTAATGAGTGGTTTGGATGAGTGATGCTGAGGTCATGGGAACGTCTGAAGCTAAATGAAGGCGACTCGCTCTCATTGTCGGCCATAACCGAGGGCTCGGCTGTAAACGCTGCAGAAAATAAAGAAAAAGAAACGGCTGAAGCTGACGGGACTTTCTCCTCCTCCTCTCTGATCCTCAGCAGAACATCACTATTTCACACAGCAGCCACACAGTCCAAGTCCTTTCACAATCACTTCCCCTCCTGCAGCCCTGAGGTCACTGGGGACTTCCTGTGGATTTTCTCAGGAGTTAGGAAAGGTGGGGGCCAAACCGTGGGGGGGGGGGCAGCGTGAGTTTTGGGCCCTCGATGTCTGAGAGGAGGTGTTAGATGTCAGGGATCCTCGACAGCGAAGGAGAAGGAGCGGCCTGGAGAGAACGCTGAGTGAACCTCTGAACGGACGCAGAGCAGGCAGACAGACGCACACTGGAATACATTTAACCTCAGCTTAAACTCTGACATAAACTGGGTTTAAATCTCAATACTGGATCTAAAAATACTCTGCATGGCAAAACAACTTTCTCCTCCTGATTCAGCTCCCCCCTCCCCTCTCTGTACCGGTGTTCTGTCAGACCAGCATACCCCGTCAGACCAGCATACCCCGTCAGACCAGCATACCCTGTCAGACCAACATACCCATAGTCAATACCCGTTTATCCCTTTAGTTTTGTATGAAAAATAGACTTTAAACTACCTCAGCGGGCGTATATATACGGTGGCTGAGAAGTGCAAAACACATCTACAATTCAAAAACACATTAACAAATAAAAAACAAAATAAACAAAATTATATTTTATGAAACAAATGTATTTTTGAAAAAAAAAGTTAAAATTTTTAAAAAGAAATTTACATTTTAAATAAGTTAGATTTAAATATAATTGTAACTTTTTTTTTCAAAAATACATTTGTTTCATAAAATATAATTTTGTTTCTTTAAATGTTATTTTGTTTTTTATTTGTAAATGTGTATTTGAATTGTAAATGTGTTTTGCACTTCTCAGCCACCGTATATATAGCCCTTTAGTCATGTACAAAAAAACGATTTAATTACTTAATTTTTGGTCTTTTTTGAAGCGATTGGTGATCTGACCTTAAACTGTTTGTTTTGTACAAGACTAAAAGGATCCACGACTATCGAGTTTGTTAGGTTATGCTGGTCTGTTCGATTCTCTCCCGACCTTACGATTCCTGATGCAGAGGTGGTCGTTAGAGGATGATCGCTCCTCGTTACCCCCTGGTCACTACACCATGCACCATCAGGCTGAAAGTCGGCCCGATTTAAAAATCCTTGCACGACTGGAGAATCGGCCCAAAAAGGGCAAAAAATCATACAGTGTACGCCCGGCTTTACTGTCTGGAAAGCTGTACTAAATAAAATTTGTTTTCTATACAAAAGGACAATAAAGTTGTTTAAGTCTAAGTCGCATCCCAGTCTTCTTTCCCCTTTGCTCCCTTCTAGTTCCTTCTATCCACACCTGCTCCCTATTAGCTGATTGGCCCATTCTGTTTTCTGTCTG
>NW_015152728.1:21941-23639 GCF_000732505.1 Cyprinodon variegatus | reverse complement strand
GAAGCTTTTCTTTTTAAAGCCCCAAAGTCTTTCTGATGGACTAAGAAGTCGATATCGGCCATTTAATATCTGCCACTCTTGATGTTCTGCGGTGACATTTCTCCATACAGATGCTCTGGTTTTCACTTTTTCAAATGAAAGATAAATATTATCTGCTATAGTTTCCTTTAGTTCTTCCATTAGCACTCGGCTAGCACCACCCGACTCCACGAGCTTTGGGTTCTATTGCACCTCAGGCCGCTGTCACACCTTAACCATTTAACAGCGTATGCCTGATGTACGACAAATCTGGCATAAACGCTGGAATACCTTAGATAAGTTATGGGTACGTTTAAGTACTCTAAAGTACTCTGAAACACGCTGGAACACGTGATTTGAACATGCTGAAAATGTTCCACCGCATGCAGCGTCTGCCATCATTGGCCGTCAGTTCCAGGTCAGTTATCTGATGGTCGACATCCGTTCAGTGTCAGTTCCTCATCAGTCGTTATCCTACACCTCTGAATAACATGTGCGTAACTTATCCAGAACTTCTCTCCAACATATCAGCGTATCTGACGTGTTCCAGACGAGCGCTGAACGTGTTTCTAACTCCCAGCTACTGTATAATGGCGTATTGGCAGGTTAATACCAATCAAATCGGGCGCATCGCTGCCCCCCTCAGGTCACTGGGCTTGGGCATCATTTTATGGGCGTTACGCTGCCGTGCTTTATGCAGACGTTCGGCTGTTGTTGGACAGAAGTCCTGGACTCGTTATGAATCCTCTATCTAGACGCCCAAAAAACATTTCAGGAGATTCTGGGACGTCGGGCATAAATCGGCGAGGTGTCACTGTGGCTGCAGGCATCACAGCAGACCAAACACTGGCGTGAAGGTTTTATTCTTTTTATTTTGGGGTCACTCCATCTCACTCCCTCTAGATTTTATTCACAGCCAACAAAAACCAAAATGTCTGCACCTCATGGTTGGACCATAGAGATGGATTAGTAGACATAGTGTTGCCATATTTCCTAAAGACAGAAATACTCTATGCTGAGAATTTTTGTAAAATTTTGTCAGTCTTTTTCGTAACTCAACCAGTGAAGCCACCACACGGCTAATTAGAAGGTTTAGCATTGTTAGCTTGGTGCCTTGATGCTAAAACAAGTTATAGTATCTAATGGAAAACCCTGAAAATCAAGTCAAACTGAATCACATCAAAACTGTGAGTTTTTCCAGAATTAAATGCGCTGTAAAGATGAAGGACCCTTAAAAGTGAAATTATAAACTCAATGATGGACTCAAAAAAATGTTTCGCTGTTAGCCTGGTAAGCTAGCCCCACCCGCCAGCGGCCAAAATAATTTTTCCCTGCGAGTGGTCTAGCCTCCATCAATGCCCTAGAACTGGCCGGCCAATCACAACGCAGAGATGTGAAGTTCTGGATGCAAAGTGGGCGGGGTTTTGGGGGCGTGACGACAAAGCTGCGCGACGCTGGAGAAAACACAACAAGGAAGATGGCAGCAACTATTGAACAGTTCTGGTTTGACTCAGCTTTGGAATCAGTTCTGGAAGGATCAGACTTTGGGTTTTCATTTAAACGTGAGCAGGAAGAGGCTCTACGCTCGTTCATTTTATAGAAGGACGGATTCGCCGTTTTACAGACAGGCTGTTTGTTTCCATCCCCCAACCTGCTTCCTGTTGCGCTTCCTACGTCACA
>NW_015152728.1:17938-20162 GCF_000732505.1 Cyprinodon variegatus | reverse complement strand
GCATAAATCAGCAAAGTGTCACTGTGGCTGCAGGTCAACGGCAGACCAAACACTGGCGTGAAGGTTTTATTCTTTTTATTTTTGGGTCACTCCATCTCACTCTCTCTAGATTTTATTAACACCCAATAAAAACCAAAATGTCTGCACCTCATGGTTGGACCATAGAGATGGATTAGTAGACATAGAGTTGCCATATTTCCTAAAGACAGAAATACTCTATGCTGAGAATTTTTGTATTTTGTAAAATTTTTCCAGTCTTTTTCGTAACTCAACCAGTGAAGCCACCACACGGCTAATTAGCACATTTAGCATTGTTAGCTTGGTGCCTTGATGCTAAAACAAGTTATAGTATCTAATGGAAAACCCTGAAAATCAAGTCAAACTGAGTCACATCAAAACTGTGAGTTTTTCCAGAATCAAATGTGCTGTAAAGATCAAAGACCCTTAAAAGTGAAATTATAAACTCAATGATGGACTCAAAATAATGTTTCACTGTTAGCCTGGTAAACTAGCCCCACCCGCCAGCGGCCAATATCCTTTTTCCCTGCGAGTGGTCTAGCCTCCATCAATGCCCCAGGCCTTAGAACTGGCCGGCCAATCACAGCGCAGAGATGTGCAGGTGAAGTTCTGGATGCAAAGTGGGCGGGGTTTTGGGGGTGTGACGACGAAGCTGCGCGACGCTGGAGAAAGAACAAGGAAGATGGCAGCAACTATTGAACAGTTCTGGTTTGACTCAGCTTTGGAATCAGTTCTGGAAGGATCAGACTTTGGGTTTTCATTGAAACGTGAGCAGGAAGAGGCTCTACGCTCGTTCATTTTATAGAAGGACGGATTCGCCGTTTTACAGACAGGCTGTTTGTTTCCACCCCCCCACCAGCTTCCTGTCGCGCTTCCTACGTCACAGTCAGCGGCTCTCATTGGTCAGAGCGTTGGCCAATAGGAGCAGACATGGTTTGAAAACAACGGGTTGTTCTCATCAACAATCTTCCTCATTCATCGAGGCCAGACTAGATTACACATTTAATCTCACATTTAGTCTGGTTTATCAGGCTGTTTCAATGTAGTAAAAAATGTGGTTTCTCCTTTGCAAATACAATAAATGTTAAGTAACAATCTAATTATCTAAGCAGCAGTCAGAGATGTTTTGGTGGAGAGGATCTTTAAAACTATTTCATTTGAAGGAATTCTTGCAGGCAGACAGAAGAATGTCCTGATCTGATGAGAGAAATGATCTCCTACTGATATTTCCAGCAGATTCACAATAAATGAACAAGTGTTTGGTTTCTCTGATATGGGAGGCTGTAGAGTCACTGCACTGGATCGCAGAAACACGCCGCTCAGCTTAGGTCGGCTGTTCTGTCTTTAGGAGGAAGCAGTTTTAGTCTGAGTGTGTTGATGGGTTTGAATTTCAGTCGCATGTTTAGAGAAAATACTCAGAAACTCCTCAGACACGTAGAATTACAAAGTTCTGTGTCTGTTTTCTACTCTGTGTTTGATGCAGTATTTTTATTCCTGTTTTTTTAGCCGACTGAATAAAAGTCCGGTTTGGAAAAACAACGAGCTTCTAGTGATTTCATTTTTCGTGGTTGCCATGACGTCGGTGACTCTGAATTTACAGACGTTCCATAAAATATGTCAAATTTGAAACGAAAGAAATCTGAAAAATATCCTTAATTATTTGATGAAAGTGAATAAAATAGACGTATTTCCTCATTTCTGCTGCTTTACAGAAGGAAAATCCACAGTTTTCCTGTTCTGATGATGGGCTCTCTGAAAGTAAACAGTCAATATGGACACAGATGGTTGCAGCCAAAAAGCTGCTGGATTATCAGCTTTATGTTGAGCTTTTGTCAATAAATGTGCAGTAGTACCTTCCATCCTAATCCCCAGAATGCAGCTGAAGCCAGCAGGTGGTTATTACACTACAAGCCAGCGAACCGATGTCAGCGTCTGGAACAGTGAGAGAATAGACTCATATTTTACTACAACATCACAAAGGATCGTCTTAGACCTGAGCGAACCTTCCAGTTATCAATCATTAGATTATAAATGAATCCGAGGCATCACATCCAGCCGTCGATAGACGCGCCGTCAGCCTGCTGGATTTAACAGCAGCTTAATGCTGAGAGGAGGAAAAACAAAACATCAGAATATCTTCTGTCTCCACCAAAGATTTTAAAGATGATTAATTCATTTTTCATGGAACGAAATGACAGAATCATCT
>NW_015152728.1:10874-12076 GCF_000732505.1 Cyprinodon variegatus | reverse complement strand
TGGCGGCGGGTTTCTAGCTAGATAATCATTCTAGATTGAGAGAAAAGCTTTTTCTCTGTTATTACTGTCAGGTCTTGTAGAAGGAAGCGTCCATCCTCGACTCTCGGCACCTTCCCAGCAGAAAATGGTTGATAACTGGAGGCCAGGATGGTTTACAAAGGGTCAGTTATTAATGCTAATTAATATGAGGGAGGGGGTGGGCTGCATGGGGGGATCTGAGAGCGTCTGACCTTGGCCGTTCTCTGAGCATAGTCCCAGCAGCAGAGTTCAGGCCCCAGCAACCAGCCTGTTGCATTAAAATCAGCTGCTGAAGGAGGGGCCGCTCAGGCTGACGTTCACCCAGGGAGAAAGAAAAGCTGACAAAGAGAAAGGAAGAGAGTCTGAACGTCCGGATCTCCTCCACAGATCGGCTGATGTCTCCACTCTCCCGGGAGGAGCGCCAAGTCAGCACAGAGTTGAATGACAGACAGAGGAAGAGGGAGAAATCTGCTGCAGCGGGTCTGGTTGAGCATCTAAAGCAGGAGAGAACAGGGCAGCCCACTGCCAGGCTGGGGGGGGGGCAGTTACTGACCACACAGTTTGAAGGCTGGGAGATAAAAAGGAGCTGTGAAATGTGCCAGAGCAGCAGAAAGACACATCAGAAGCTTTGTGGGCATGTAGAGCGAGCTGGAGGGGCTAAAATCAGAGCCTGGTTTACTTTCTTTCCTCTAAATGAAGGAAACACTGCAGGACCTGCAGGATTATTAAAAACACACAGAATTTATTAAACAGCTCCATTATTATCATCGCACCATAAAATGATTGCATTGCTAAAAGGTTTCTGCAGAATTACAACCAGGAACAAGAGCTTTCTGTCCGTGAGACGCTTCCACACACATATGCTGGTGAAGATTGTCAGTCATCAGGTCACAGTCGTTCCAGAAGAGTTCAAATCAATCAAACTCTGGACTTTATCTCCTGGTTTGAAAGGAAACCTCAACATTGACGTCTGTAGGAAACCCACTTAGACAGAAAACATTATCTTCTGTTTGACTCACACCACGAGGATTTTCTCCAAACACTAAATCCCAGAACATTTCAAAGCAGACAGACCCTAAAACAGAGACTAGTTCATCCTAAAGACCAAACCTCAGACTAAATCTGAGCAGAGTGTCTGCAGGTCAATGCAGCGAGGAATGCTCTGATCTTTATATTGGAGAAAC
>NW_015152728.1:6655-7997 GCF_000732505.1 Cyprinodon variegatus | reverse complement strand
GATGAAGGTCAGAAATCCAGCTTCTGTTTCCTGATTGATGTTTCAATCATCTTTGGTCTAAAGGTTCGTTTTAAGAAGCTAGAAAAACACAAACAGATGTTCTATGAAAACATCTGGTTCTGTTTTCTGTTCATCATGATGGGAAAGAGGAAACTAACCATTGGTTGATAGAGAAGAAGAAAATAATGAAACTACCAAAGGAATTTGGTTGCAAAGGGACAGACGATGTGATTAAAATTATTAATTATATTTAAAGACATCTTAGATTCTCTGTCATATTGACTGAAACCCCATTTTATTTATATCTATAGCTTTAAAAGCAAAAACTTTTACATCTATTTGATGCTTTTTATTTGCAAAAACAAAGTTGGTTCTTTCTGAACTGGGCAATTAAATGCATTTGCAATATAGTCGCAATTTAAATAAACACACAGGCAATCAATGTTGGTAGGATTACATTAAAAAGAGGAGCTAAATTTATCCCTGCAGCCCTTCTTTGGCGGTAATCTGCTTAAAGTGGGTTTGAAACCACGCAGACAGGAAGAGAGAGCTGCAGCTAGCACGCAGATTCACGCTCTAAAGCAGAATCGATCATTTCTTGACAAAACGTTACAGTAAAGTCCTGCAGCAAAGGACTCTGGATAAGCAAGCTTTCCAGGCCATGAAAAAAGTAGTGAAACATTTATATGATTATTGTTAATGCAAAGGAAAATCTAAATAAAATCACAATTTATTGGTTTAAAATAATCACAATTTTCATTTTTGGCTAAATGGTTCAGCCCTGGTTCTGTTTCATTTTTCCAAAGTTATTCCGATTATTTCCTGAAGGTGGGAGGAGTTAGGTGGACTCTTCCCGTTGTTCTGTCAGATCAGCATATCTATAGTCAGATTTGCATTTATCCATTTAGGTTTGGATGAAAAATAGACTTTAAACTACCTGAACGGCCGTGTATCCCTTTAGTCACACTCAAAAAAACAATATAAGGTCAGATCATCTTCAAAAAACAGCGATGCTCATCTGACAGAACAGCGTCACTCCCTGTAACAGAAAAAGATGGCCGCCTCAGTGGCTCTGAGCTTCAGTCACGCTGAAAAGTCCCGTTTTCTGACTTTTATTAAGGTCAGACGTTCTAAAACATTTAATAATTGGTTTAAAGTTCTGTTTCTGTCTTCTGTTGGATTCAGAAAATGTAGATTTGCAAATAAATAGAAATTGAGTCTGCACAGGAAAGAGATTCAAGCAGCTTCTGCAGGAGCGGAAGGAAAAGCCCAACTTCAAGCTTCCCTCCTCCGAATCCCCTCCTGCAGCCATCTTTTATTAACAGAACATGACGCATGGTTA
>NW_015152728.1:2430-5241 GCF_000732505.1 Cyprinodon variegatus | reverse complement strand
TGGCTCAGCTGAATAAAGCAGCAGAATCATCATCCCGCTGCTCCTGTCTCCTCTTTCTGCTCCACTTCAGCCACAAATAGTCGACTGTCTTTATTGTGGCTTTTATATCTGCTTCTGATTTCTGTCTCTGAATGGTTTTATTTCCACTCGCTAATGAATAAATACGTCGTTCTATTGTGAGGCTTGTTTCAATAAGAATCCGTCTGTAATAACAGTAAATGTGATTATACGGCTGGAATACGTCTTTAATAGCATTTAGTCTTTGCTACAAACTGAATTCCTGGTTGATGGTTGAATAAAAGCTTTCTGAGAACATTTGACATTAGAAATGGAAATAATGAACAATCATTTACAGCTGAATGTCTCTTTGCTTACAAATTAAATGTTTTCTAACCATTTCACTGACAGAGAGGAAAAATGGCATTTTTAGACCATCTGTGGTCTTTTTGATTTTAACAATAAGCTAATTTCTCTCTACGCCATAAAACTGTTTTCCTTTTTATTGAGGAAATAAACGGTTGTTTCATTTACCATCAAATCCTGTTTTAGCTCAGATGTTTGTCCCTTTTCGACATAAACAGATGTTTCTGTTAGGAATGCAGTTTGTGTGTTTTTCTCTCTCCACCACCAGGTGGTGCCCTGTCCTCGTTGGATCATTACTGGAGGAGTATTTGAGCAGTGGGCTGTCACTACCTCGACGCCAGAGTGTTTGCCAGTTTTAGGTACTCTAGCCAAGCAGATATTAGCTGAGTCTAATCTAAGCTTTGTTTCTCTGAGTCTTATCTAGTTTTTGTATTTGCTCTTCGGCAGGAAGCCTTCCTGAGTAACTGGATATCTGGACCTTCTCCCCCTGGAAGGATTTACTGAGTTCACACTGAGCAGGGGAAAACCTCCACATGATCCGTTCAAGTCCTCTTCGGAAATCCAAGTGACAGCCCGCTCCTTTACTCCTCTGGGTCCACAGTTATCTATCGACGAGTTCCCTCTTCTCTGGATTAACCCTTTACAAGCTGGATTCAAGGATTGACAAGAGCCCCCTCAAACGTGAGTCCCTCTCCTGTAATATTCAAGCCTCAGTCAAATTTCCTACAGTCCCTGAACTGATCACTGTAATCTCCCTTTCAGACTTTCCAGTTCCGGTTCACCAGTCCACTGAGTTCCAGATCCAGCTTCTGTTATTCATCTTTATTTAATAAACCTGTAAAACTTTTTCCTTTGGTCTCTAAATGGTTCTCTGCATGTTGGTCAGATTGCTTAAACCAGTCATGACACTTTCAATTAACAAAGTACAAATACTTCATTACTTTACTTCAGTAGTAATGTTGGCTATCTATACTTTACTGCAGTAATTATTCTTTAGGCTACTTTATACTTTCTACTCCTTACATTCAAAAAATAGACTCATTCGTTTTTTGTTTTGTTTTTTAAGCTTATTCTCATTCTGGCCTGTTGGTATTTAAAAAAATAGAAAACCATCAAAATTATTAGTGGTTTGTGGTTGGACTCGGTGCTGCCCCAACTTGTTGCTCACCGCATACCATAATAAATAGCGGTAGAGCAGGAAAGCTCCTTAACATTGTTTGCTGCATTACTTTTATATTTTAAGTAGTTTTAAAAACGGCACTTTTACACATTTACTGCAGTAAAAAGCTGAAGCTGATCCTCCAACTTGTTTAAACGTGTTTTTAAATAGCAGGATTTATACTGGAGGAATAAACATTAAAGGAATCATAGAATGCAGAGTTTCCATTGTCATCGATGAATAACGATAGTTCAGTGGGTGAAATAGACGTACAGAGAAGTTCAAACCCATCAACTCCTCCTTTCTCTGCAAATCTCACTATTCTAAACTTCCACCATAAAACGGGTGAAACCAAACGAAGCACAGAGTTGACGTAAACTTGGAGATGTTGCCTTGTTTGGTTCTGGCCTGGACTTTTATCACGCCCTGAAATGAACATCCAGACCAGCCCACTGGTTCACGGCCCAGGAACATGAATAGAGGAAGATGGAAGAAGCAGTTTAGCTGTTTAGCCTACTGCTACAAGAAGTCAGCTTTAGAAATCTTGGACAGTTTAAGCAGGATTTGCTAAACTTCTTTTACTGGACGTTCGAACCGAGTCATCAGCTCCGGGGCTGGTCCGGGTCCGGGGCTGGTCCGGGTCCGGGGCTGGTCCGGGTCCGGGGCTGGTCCGGGTCCAGAGCCAGCCAGGGCCGCAGCTACCGTCACCGGGTTGAGTCTGGTCGCTCCATCCCCCGCTGGCTCCCGGCCCCCGTCGTTCCCGGACTTACTTATGTTTTTAAGTATTTATTTATGTGCATGTTATAATATTTTTGTCTGTTTTATTTTTCCTTTGTATTTTTTTACCTTGGTTATTTCTTCGTTTGTTTATTTCTGTCTGCCCTTTTTACATTTCTGCCTCTCATATTTACATTTCTTTATGCATTTCTGCCTCATTATGCAAATGAGGAGGGGGTGTGTCCTAGAGAGTCAACTTCTGCTCATTGGTTGGCTTGGCGGTCCATCTTCTTCACTCACAGAGCTCTGAGTACTACGTTAAATTTTCTCTTTTCTGTTGCTGTTGTTCAATAGAAGTACGTTTTAAGATTATTTGAGGCGAGAACATTATATTTTTAAGCATCGCCATATGGCCCATTCACAGATTGAATGCGTAATTTAAAAGAAAATGTTCCGAACTTGAGAGGACCGCGGCAACCAGCGGAGCTCCGAAGCTAACGGCAGCTCGTCTGCTGCGGCCCTCTCTCGGCATAGCCGTGTGTGAAGCATGTTGGTTAGCATTTTATTACATC
>NW_015152728.1:0-1355 GCF_000732505.1 Cyprinodon variegatus | reverse complement strand
ATTTAGTCATTATTCACCTCAGTTTTTCCCCTGAATATGGCGCATCCATCTCAGTATATTTATACCCTACCTGAACCATGTGTGTTCCTGTTTTTGGCTCTGGTTTAGTAAGTGTGTATGCACATGACCAAAGCTGGGTCTGATACTGAAATAAGAAAAAGGTGTTTCCTGTTTTTGCCAAAATATCTTGGCTAAATAAACCTTCGTACAGGTCACCAGTTAAGAATCTGGTCTTTGCCAAGATTCGTACCTGACCTCCAGCACCTATTGTTTCAGTGTGCTACGGTTCAAACACCCTGTGTACCATATTCTCTGTGTGTGTTGCTAATTATGTATTAGGCATTGAAATATGTTTACACAGTGTGAACATTATATAGCACTATCATTAGCACCATCACCAGCAAATGTAGCCTTTCAAGTTTCTTTAGGAAGAAATGGGAGGAAATCTTTCCTTCCTCCTGGAGAAAAAAAATAAATCCTGGAAAAAACACCATTCAGAATAAACTTCCCACCCTGCGTGGCAGAGAGCTCTGATGGGCAGAGGGAGCAAGCATAGAGCTGCACCTGATGACAGGGAGGTTCATCCAGATATGGTTGTCTAGATTTCCTCCATAATCATGCTGCCATTCCAAAGGGCTGCAAACACCCTGGTTAACCTACGGTAGGAGCCATTCTAAACTTCCCAACTTTACTTGATGGCTGTTTCTTGGTTGGTCCTTGGTTGGTCCTTGGCTGGTCCTTGGTTGATCTTTGGCTGGTCCTTGGCTGGTCCTTGGTTGGTCCTTGGTTGGTCCTTGGCCGGTCCTTGGCCGGTCCTCCGCTGGTCCTTGGTTGGTCCTTGGTTGGTCCGTGGCTGGTCCTTGGTTGGTCCTTGGTTGGTCCGTGGCTGGTCCTTGGTTGGTCCTTGGCTAGTCCTTGGCTGGTCTTTGGTTGGTCCTTGGCTGGTCCTTGGTTGGTCCTTGGGTGGTCCTTGGCTGGTCCTTGGCTGGTCTTTGGTTGGTCCTTGGATGATCCTTGGTTGGCCCTTGGTTGGTCCTTGGTTGGTCCTTGGTTGGTCCTTGGCTGGCCCTTGGTTGGTCCTTGGGTGGTCCTTGGCTGGTCCTTGGCTGGTCTTTGGTTGGTCCTTGAGTGGTCCTTGGTTGGTCCTTGGTTTGTCCTTGGCTGCTCCTTGGCTGGTCCTTGGTTGGTCCTTGGTTGGTCCTTGGGTGGTCCTTGGCTGGTCCTTGGCTGGTCTTTGGTTGGTCCTTGAGTGGTCCTTGGTTGGTCCTTGGCTGGTCCTTGGTTGGTCCTTGGGTGGTCCTTGGCTGGGCCTTGGCTGGTCTTTGGTTGGTCCTTGAGTGGTCCTTGGTTGGTCC
>NW_015152727.1:35918-37437 GCF_000732505.1 Cyprinodon variegatus | reverse complement strand
GGCCGTGCATCAGTACCCATAGTGGGTAGGGCGAGTGGACCGTTCAGCACTGCATGGGCTGTGCATCAGTACCCATAGTGGGTAGGGCGAGTGGACCGTTCAGCACTGCTTGGGCCGTGCATCAGTACCCATAGTGGGTAGGGCGAGTGGACCGTTCAGCACTGCTTGGGCCGTGCATCAGTACAGGATTGCTGGGGTTTAGCAGCGGGTGTATCAGCGGCCTAACGGTGGAGGAAACATGTGCATTTGAATGTTAGTTCCACCGTTTGCTGCACCTTCGTCTCACTGACAGTTAATCACAAGTTTGGCATAAGAAAAAAAATTTATTAATTCCAAAATGGAAGGTCCTCTTTGAAATTGTTTTATTTAACCGTATATATTTGTTTTAAGAAAGGGCCAAATGAATATAATAATAGCAGATGAGGACTGGGAAGAAACATTCAGCTCTGGACACAAATTAACCAACAGCCCAACATGGAGGGAATTTGACTGGAAAGTCAAGATGCGTTACTTTAGCTCTCCAATTATTACATCTAAATATGGCGGGACATCTTGGCTATGCTGGAGAAACTGTGGAAAGGTGGGGGATTTTACTCATATATTTTGGGATTGTTCGAAGGTGGTTAAGTTTTGGAAAAATTTGCAAAAAGATATAAAAAATATTTTAGGCATTTATTTAGATCTGGATATATCCGTATATATTTTAGGAATAATTCCCATGGACTTGATCAATAAAGACAATAAATACCTGATTGGGGTCATGCTCCTGATCGCGAAGAAGTGTATAACATCTGCATGGTTAAGGCCACAACCTCCTAGTATCACAGAGTGGAGAGATAGAATCAGAAAAGTCTACATCATCGAAAAAACAACATCAAGACTACAATTTAAGCTGGAGACCTTTGAAACTAAGAGGAAACCTATAGCTAAATTCATATTGGGACCTTGACACCTCTTTGGTCTTTTTTTTTTTTTTTTTCAATTTATTTGAGATTGTATTTTGACTTTATCTTGTATTGTGTGCTTTTATTACTTTAATCTGTTTTCCCAGTGTGCCTACTGTTGTACATTTCACCTTAATCATTGTGACTTATACATCCATGAATGTTATTAACAAATATGGGTTTCTCTTAATTGGGCTAGTGTCTATTTGAAGGAAATGCACCTTTATTTGTCGTTTTTGGAGGTTCTTTTTATTTATTTTCTCCTTCAATAGCCCCTGGATAACTGTTAACGGAGCTGGAATAGACAGCCTGTATGTCTGATGCAAGTGAAAGGTCTAAAATGATCTATAAGAAGATATTAAGATGTGAATTGTGAGATGTGACATAGATGGACATATGTATGTGTTGATATAAAAATTGTTATTGAAAATAAAAAGTTCAAAAAAAAAAAAAGAAAGGGCCAAATGTTCAATGGTATGTGAACCTGCGCCACAGAGCTACAGCCATCACTGTATTGTCTTAGCAACGACTGCTTTCTTTTTTCCTTCGACGGAAGAGGCCGTCCCATTGTCATT
>NW_015152727.1:19652-34984 GCF_000732505.1 Cyprinodon variegatus | reverse complement strand
TGTCTCCGAGCCGACTGTCAATCACAATTCAAAGCATTATGAAGGCATTATCATGGCCAACCTGTGCATGATGCTTTTTCAATAGAATTGTAAAAAAATATATAGATATATTTGCAAAAAAAATAAATAAATAAACCTCTTCTTTAAAGAAAAAAAAAGCAGCTACAACAAAGCATCCATTCATTCATTTCTTCTGCTTTATCCGGGGCTGGGTCGCAGAGGCAGCAGTCTAAGCAGTGGAAAGGTTTATAAGACCTTAGTCTTTCCTGACTTCACTTAAAATAATTTACCCAATTTAAAAGGTAAGAGTGGAAAATTGACATTTGTTTGCTTTAAATTCAGTTTTACTGAGCTCAGACTTTTCTCAATAAAATTAAGACATCGATTTGATGTGAAAAGCTGGTAGAGACGGACCTAATAAGACCAGCAGCAGTAGCTGCATAAGCTGCTTCCAAAGGGTATTGGCTTGAGACTGAATTGTACAACAGACTTTATTAGAATTATGCAAAAATTATCTATCGTTTTTCTATAAATTTAAACCTATTGTAACCCTTGTGTTGGTTTATCACATAAAATACCAAAAATATTTACCAGAGAAATGTTGTGGCTTTAATGTTAATTTTATATTGGATAAGCTCAAACGTTATTGACTCTTTTGGTTTGTATTGTTTACTCTAACTTAGTTTCCCACTGGAGTTTACTAAAACCGTATTTTAAAATGAAATAGAATAGAAGAATAACATAATAGTGAGTAGTTAAAAGATAAATAAAATACTGTACTGTAAAGTATTTTTAACAATATAAACATTTGCACCTGGAGAATAAATGACTACTAATATAAAGCTATGGACATTTTTACAGTAATGAAATTTGAAAATGGCAACATCAGAGATGTGCAAAATGACAGCAGCATGTTATTTAACTGACTAAGATAGAAACTGTGCAAAATCTGCATGAATGTGAAAACTTATTGAGGTTATTGCGAAGAGTGGTGGTTATAGGGTCTTACAGCTGCTGGGAGGAAGGATCTGTGATAACGCACCCTGGTGCATTTAGGGTGCAGCAGTCTGTCACTGAAGGAGCTCTCCACTTCTGCAACAGCTTCATGCTCGGGGTGGGAGACATTATCCAACAGAGCTGTTAATTTAATTAGGATCCTATTGTTTCCCACCTCCTGCACTGATTCCAGAGGGCATCCAATCACAGAGCTGGCATCCAATCACAGAGCTGGCCTTCCTGATCAGCTTATCCAGCTAGAGTTAGTGCTCCAACAGACAGCTCCAAAAAAGATGGCTGATGCCAAAACAGAGTCATAGAAGTTCTTTAGGAGCGCCCCCTTTTATCCTTTTATTTTAAGTCATATTCAAGTTTCCTTGCTGTTTATTGCTTGCAAACAAAGGAAAATATGCATCTATATTATTTCTTTTCATGTTCTTTACATAACAAGTTGCTTTTCTGCAGTTAAAATGTTTGCTTCCTTTTATTAGAATAATCAATCAAACCTTGACATTATTCTTGTGCAGTTTAATCAGAACATTTCACTTCCTACTAGATGTTTATGCTTATCCCTCCAGTGTAAACTATAGTAATGAGCAGTTCCCTCTGGCAGTTGCTCAAACACCAAGAGGCATTGTAGTCGGAGCGACAAGAAAAGTTTATTATAAAATATTTGTGGTGCCATTTTATTCTTTTCATCTGATAAAAGGAACTTGATAAAAGGAATTGCTTTGTGTTCATTTTGCCAAAACTGCAGCCTTTGTCAGCATCCAAGTAAAAAGCTTTGCAGTAAGTAATTTGGTATGTAGCTGATGGATCTGTGCCGTTTCACTGCTCTGAGGCAGAGTAGACCTTCTCTTTGAAGTTCTGATGGCTGTATCGCTTTCAGATCCTCTTTTAACCCATTTTTCAAACGTTGCACTTTCAAAGTCTGAAGGGGAGAAAATGTTGATACCAGATTTGTACTTAGAAACTCATGGTTTAACAAATAGTCTATTATGGCTTGCATTGTAACGTCCTGGTACAGGCGCACAGCATCTTCTACCAAACGCAACCAAGGGCAAAAGTACTTTTTTTTTTTTTTTGAGCATCTTTCTTTCGATTTACCCAATGTTTTTGAAGAATGTTTGGATTTGGCAAATAAAGGCTTCTAAATGTGAGTCCTCTCTGTTAACCCATTGCTTTGTTGTTGCCATCCTGCCGACCCACTCAGGCGTTATTCTCTCTGTTCACCAGAGCTTAAAATGCTCTTTGTTCACAGCTAAAATGAGCCCATAGCATCACAGTTACTCCACCATGCAAGAGCCTTTTTTCAAGCCTACATTTTTTGTTTGACATCAGATTAAACTTCTGTTTTTAAATGGCTCAGCTGTAGGCTCACCCATAATAAAACACTTACAGCGACAAAAATATTGACAATTTCACTGTTCTTTTTTGAGAATCAGTGTTTTAAAAGCTACTTAATTTAATGTTTACATCTACTCCTTGGTGCTTCGTTGTTTTTATATCAGGCAAATGCCTTTTTTTCTCTTCTGTGAACTTGATTTATTTTTCTACCTTTTTTATGGGACAGCACTAGTGTATTACCCAATGACCTGTCATTTGGCTGAAAAACGTTTCACCATATAAGCCTTTCATATTGGCTCATAATGAGGATTACTGATTAGAATTTAGTTTTTACCTATTTAAATAAGGACAATGGAGGTCCAGGTTTATATTGTAACCTTAACCCGATTTAAACCCTTAACCTTTAAAAATAGGTCAGCTTTACCACCAACTTTGCTTAGTTTGGCAGTGAGAGGAAAGGCTAAATCCCTTCTTCTAACAGCATCACCCTCAATGCCAGGATTGAAGTTCAGTGGAGATGTTGAAGGTTTTATCAGACATACTTTATGTTGATATGATTATCGCGATATATAGCTATTTAACTGCCAGCCCTAACCTGTTAAGTATAACAACATATATAACAGCTTTATTGGCTTCAGGAGCTTTTATCTTTATACTAAAAGTCCTCTTTACTTGTGCAGACATGTCCTCGGATGTCTGTGTGAAAGGTGCACAGAAAAAAAGGTTTTACAACCACATGTGTGATGTCTCTAACAAGAGCGATTATTCATACTGAACTGTTTTATTTGTGAAACCGAGCCGATGAAACTCGCTAGGCAAAAGCTGACAGCTTCACACTGCTTAGAGCAACTAGTCGCAAAGACCCACAACATCTCAGCTGCTCTGTTGGTCTCACTAACTGGTGCTCTGTGAGGGAAGAAATGGTGAAAGGTGCCAAATTACAATGAAAGTGTGGAAAATGAACGTATTTTTCGTGAGAAATGTAGGGATGGGTATGCTTGAATATGAAGACTGAAAAAAATGTTGGACTTTGTAAGTATGCAGGACTCTTTAATTTGTTTGTGCGGACCTCATGCATCTTTTAGTGATGTTTTCATAGTCTGACCAAAGCTTTGTTGCAGTAAAAATCATATTTGGGCCTAGCAAGCTCTCCTGGTTTATGTTTGTGATGGTAGGAGAGAAAAGGCCGTTTTTTCTGGTATCCTTATTGTTATGATATGGTCAACTTTTTAACTTTTTTGTTTTATTTTTTGCTCCTTTTTCCTTGATACTCTTTATGCATTAATGTAACGTTGTTTGTTAGAGTTCTGCTTGTTTGACATCTAAAAAGTGTTGCTCTGACTACATATATTAGCAGTTTAGGATGTTAGCTCTTTTCTTTTGGCTATTTCCTGTCTGATGAAAACCACTGGCACTTTATCCTCTTATTACTTTTTTAAGGAATACTTAAGAAATTGACGGCATTAAAGGTTCCCATGTATTCTGAGTAATTTGTAAGCACATTAAACGTACAAAAAGAGCTTTTATTAATGATAGATTTTCTCATCAAGGAAAATGTATTATTTGCATGTCATCCTCTCGAGATCAGCTATTTTTAATATTGTACAAATCAAAAACTGTTTACTCTAAACTGCACACAACCCCTATTATCTAAATTTTAGATGTGGCTAAAAGGAGTAAATGAAGCCGAGACCGAACCTGTTTATAGGATCATGAAGTAAAAATAAGTTTTAAGAGAGCAGGAGAACACGGGTTGTTTTTCACATCTCCTGATCTAATTTCATCCACGACTGTGATGTTATCCGCTCAAACCAAAGCATCATGACTAGGAAAGTAAAAACCGTCCTCCATGTTGAGTCTGATGGTTTTACAACATAATAATTTACGCCAAGTCATTATTGTCTCAACATCACATTCTTCCACAAGGCTAAGTGGTTGCTGTGGCATATGCTTAATGAATGGAAAAAAGCTATAAAATGTTAACAGCTGCCCAGTCCTAATCCTCTTGTCATTTACTTTCCTCTATCTTTCTCCCTCTCCATTTTCTTTCTTTTTTTTAGTTCTGTCCATTCAGGCCATTTCATTCCAGTTCACCAAGGAGCCCAAGTCCCAGGATGCTTTGCACGGCCGCAGCGCCATGCTGCGCTGCGAAGTCAGCGATCCGGCCAACATCACGTACATTTGGTTTAAAGACGACAGCCGTCTGAAAAACACAGAGAGGCGCTTTCAAGAGGGGAGCAACCTTAAGTTCATCTCGGTGGATCGACAGCTGGACGCAGGAAACTTCAGCTGCCGGGCGTCAAATTCTGCTACTGGAGAACTTCTGTTGTCCACCACGGCCTCCTTCAATATTAAATGTGAGTTTTTATTCTTTTAATATTGAATGCATTTAAATGAGGGAAATCTCAAATTTTTTTTAATTTACATTCTGTCATGTCTCTATTAGCTGGAAAACCTCCAGCACAGTCATATTTGAAAGCAAGCAGCAATTCTAAAGCCTTGTCAGCAGTTTTTAATTGGATTAAGATCTTTACTTTGACTGGACCATTATAGCAAAGTAATTTAGACTCTTCAATTAAAGCTCTGGTAATACATTTAGTTTTGTTGTCCTTTTGGTGAGGGAACCTTCTCCGTTTAGTTTAATCCATCTTCTAACCAGCTTCCTGTTCAGAGAAAAGCATCCCGCTGCATGATCCTACCACTACTGTGTCTCACCATGGGAATGATGTGATCTCTTAAGCCGGGCATACACTGTGCGTTTTTTTTCAGTCGTTGTGAGCAGCAGATTTATGTTCGGCCCGTAGCTCTCATGCGATCTATCTGCTTACACTTCACGACTAAATAGCACGTTGGACTCGGCTCCGCAGTGAGATGGAGCTGCTCTGACTCATCTATCCGGAAGCCAAACAAAAATAAGAGGAATATTAAGCTCACTAGAGTGAAACGCGCTGCCTTGGAAATTTGTGCAATTTTGTGCTAAAAGCCCTAAAAAGAAAAAGCGACAACGTATTTGGAAAAATGAATTGGCTGTAACCAATATGGCTACTACGGTCTGTCAATTTTACAGACAGAACTACATTTCACTCATTGCATCAATGCCACGCTTCTGTGTTTACAGAAGAATCCTTTTATTCGCGCATGCTCACTGAGTGATTTACCCCAGACGGTCGGGAGAAAATTAAACGTTTGATTTTCATGTTTTTTGATTTACATGTTTGGAAAAAATATAACATGTTTAATTTTCTCCTGACCTCATGATTCCTGATGGGGAAGTGGTCGGGAGAGGCTGATCGCCGCTGTACACCCTGTACACTACACGACGCACGATCAGGCTGAAAGTCGGCCCGAACGAAAGATTCTCGCAAGACTGGAAAATCGCCCTGAAAATCGAACAGTGTACGCCGGGCTTTAGCTGTTTTTGTGTTTGTTTGTTTTTTTCTGTTAACCACAAATGGCTTTCTCCACGATGGCCAGAAATCAAAATGTTGATCTCATCTCATCTGAGCATTTACTTCCACACATTTTCCATTTCCTCTGCATCTCGTACGAAATGCATAGTTTTAATGTGACAAAATGTAAAAAAAAAAAAAAAAAAAAAACATAAGATATGGACATTTCTGTAACGTATTTAATGGCACCCAGGTCAGCCTTTAGTGTCTGGTTTAAAAAAAAAAAACTGAACAAAAGCCAGCATATTAGATGACGGATTTTATGAGTTGGAGGAATGTTTCCACCTTGTTGCTTTTTTTTCTTTCTGGCTCCTTTTCTCTACTGGAAACTAGATACATGCGCCACCAACCATGTGTTTCTCGTTGCTTGTGTTTTCCTCCCTGTTGTGTAACACTGTCTTTTCCCATATACTTTCAAAAGCCTTTTGTCGAGAACTCACTGGCGAGTGCAACTTACCTCCTGGCTATATAATTATTTAGATTTGGTTCATTACTGCCCCTTTCTGCTCAGGCTCTTTCACTCTGCTGCTTTGTAAACTTTTTGTCCCGTTTTAGACAGGAGACACAGCAGCCTCTTAATTTAGTTTAACCTCATAACTGAACATGAGTGGCTCTCCTTGTTTCAGAAGATGCCAGGGGAATTGAACCAGGCTCTCTGTGGGATAAATAACACAGAGCCTTCGGGTACCAGTTGGTGCTGAAAAGCCTTTTGTTTGTTTGAATCTTTGTAGAGATGGCAGCAAAAGGGGATAAAAAAATGAAAACAGGATGAAAAATGTCTCCATCTGGAACGTGTTCTCCTCTTTGGTTACATTCAGATGGTTTCAGGAGGTTTTCCTTTGCAGTGATGATACTTGTTCAAAGACTGATTAAAGAAACAGATGCGAGTCCAGACCTCCCTCTCTTCGCATACTGGAGACGAACTGAAAGATTTTTTTTTCTTTTCTTTTGTTCTTTTTGAAGACCATCTTTAAATGCTTAGTTTTACTCAAAGAGACCAGAGAGGAGTGTCAGGTTTTGAATTTGAAGATGGCTGCAGCCATGTCAGACCTGCAGATCATCCATTGTGTCAATAAATGTCAACTGACTCACTGCCAGTGATTAAAACCTTAAAGGAACAAGTTAGACAGGAAGTGCCAGTTCTTCTTCAGAATAAACTGCATTTGTCTGTAAGGTTGTTTAACATTATTCCCACATGTTTAAAAGAAGTCTTTTTTTTTTTAATAAAAGGTTTTTATTTAGTTTATATAAAATCAGCTGTTTATTTTGCTACATGCTAAAGTTTAGAAGATCAAAGTGTCATAACGGTTAAAAACCACTAGGAAAACTCTTAACCCCACTTTGTTAAATATGCTTTCTCTGAAGGCCTGTAGGATGGCAGAAAAAAAGAACTGCAATGCTGTTGCTGGAAATTATGACAAGAATATTGATTCTGACACTTTCTCTCTTCTCTTCCTTTTTAATCATCACTATGTCGCCACCGCTAAGTAAGCTTTAGCATTCTGTCTAATGAAGATTAAGTCACATGAAGCCAAAGTAATGATTTACAGTGCTGTATCCCTGTACATGTAATGACTTGTTTGCAACTTGAACATCTTGGCCAGGACATCCTTCTGAAACAGATTTCAAAATCACAACGGATTTCTTACCTGGAAAAATTAAAGTTATAAATAAACATTTGCTTGCGGATACATCAGGAATTTCAGCTGCCCAAAATAATATCGATCTTTTAGTTCCTAGTATTGATTAAAAAAACAAAAAACAAAAACATTTTTACCTAAAAACAATGAGGGAAAATGGGTTAAATCTCCACCACCACTCTGGCAGATAGCGCTGTGGAGCCCTTTTGCTGTGCGGCACGATGCCATATCTCTAGTTTAGGCAAACACTGTGGAAGATGTGGACTGATTCAACCCCCAATCAACATGGATACTAAAATATCTAAATGATCAATATCTTCTGAATATATACAGAACTTGTTTTTTTTATTTATACATTTAATTTGATAGCTGGAAAAAATATGGCAATATAGTGATTAGTGTTGCATCCGATACCGATACCAGTATCGGATGGGGCCCTGATACTGCCCTAAAATGGTGGTATCGGTATTGGCGAGTACCAACAAATAGGGCACGATACCATTTTGAGAGCCATAAGTTTATTCAACTATTGTCACACATTCCAGGTAGGCAATAAAAAGTTTTACTGGATTCACTTTGTATTAGAATTTTTCCTGCTTCACAAAGGTAGGCAGCAGCTTGACAAAGCCATGATGGCAATTATTTTATATTATTATGGTATCGGTATTGGCCGATACTGCACAGCCAGGTATCAGGTATCTGTATCGGGGCCAAAAAATGGCATCGGCGCAACACTAATAGTGATATTGCAATATAGTGATAATAGCGCATTGTGACCCGAATCGTTTGCAACACCCATGCCAATACTCACCCCTTGTCCTTTGTGAGTGGTATGTTCTAAACAGCAATATTGTGATGACCATTTCACAGTTCTTAAAAATGTGTGACCTGTCAAATGCAGAAAATCTCTTGAACTTTAAATAACATAAATTGTTTCTTTTTTTTTCTTTCTTAGAGATGAAACTTTGCCCAAATGTTTTGTAGCTTAAAAAAAAAAAACACTATCAAAATCTCTGCATGCAATTTATCCACAATGAATCATTAGGATATTTTTACAGCACAAATTTAACACCCTCAGGATATACAGTTGATGTTTGATCTCTAATGAGATTATGAAAAGATATTTGATATATTATTTAAAAAAAAATTAAATGCACACCCTGCTGATTTCAGGGTTTAAATAATAGATATCTCTTAATTGTCATTTTGTCCCCTAATCAGAGGCGTTCAAGATGAGAAGTGTTTCTTTATAGTTAGTTTTTTTTCATATAGTTTTATCCAACTTTAGAGTAACAATAAATGTTTCCTATATGTGTAAAAGCTCTCTAGTTTATCACTTTTAGATGTTTTACATCAACTTCCTGATTTTTGTCCCACTTAACACACTTCCAAACGTGAGTTAAGTGGGACAAAATGTAGTTTTTTGACAAGAGATCTTAGTTTTAACTGGACTTTCTGCAGGACACCTTTAATATGCTTACATTTAATAGAATAGGAAAAGTATACTTTAGCTTAAGATATTTAATTTTAAGATACGTCTGTTTCCACAAAGTAAAGAGCGGTTTTTCTCCAGCTCACAGTGATGTCACGCTTAGGAAATAGCTGAAATGTTATGCTAACTTCAGCGGGTTTGCTCTTTGTTTTTATATGACTTGTTGATCATTTCCATGCTGTTCTAATTGGTTTTGTGTTTATGGACAAAACTGACAGAAATTATACATTCCATTGTTTCATAAACATGACAATGAGAAAATTGATCAGCAACATTTTCAGCTGTTTGAATGCAGCGAGCAGAGAGGTTGAGATCACGCAGACGGGAAGCTATATTGGCCGTTCCAGTTTCTCTTTAACTCTCAATGTAATTTTAAAAGGTGAAAAAAAAGAGCAAATTTATATTTGTTATATCAGCAAATATTATATGCAAAGCCTGACCATCATTCTGAAATGAGGGCATGTTAAATTAAGATGAAGTGATTTGAAGAAATTGGCTTTTCAACCCAGCTTACATCCCATCACTATTCATACCATGAATAAGAAGTTAAAATTTAATCAGGGCCCTATTATAAAAATGCTTTGATTAGACGTGTGCAAAATTAATGTGAAGAATCGGTGCTAAATTTATAAAAGTACTGCTTTTTTTGGTTTGTAAAGAAAATGGTGTTCACTAATAGTTTTTTTTTGTAATTGTCAAGGTTTATAGAAGCATTCAGTGGCATTCGGTTAAAAATATCTAGATTTTTTTTTTTTCTGCAGATTCTTTTCAGCAATATCCTTTAACAAGCTTTATTAAAACTTGTTATTGATGACGGTTATCAGGCCTTTTCTTTTTGCTCTTACACATATATGAAAGGGAAGAAGATTTTTTCCCCCATATTACTGGAAAAATTCCCAATAAATTAAAATATTTGTTTTTTAAAAAATTGTTCTGGGTGTTCCAGGAAAAGATAAATTTGAAAGAATGTAGTAAAATACAGGAATCCCTTTTAAGCGAGTCATGTCTTTATGCTACAAGTTGCCATCATCTCTGTGGGAGGATCCAACCATGTTTTGACAGAGTGTGCCATATTTACACAACATGCATTAATCGGACGATGAAACCCTGTACAGCTTTAATGTTTGTCCCCCTTTGCTTTTCTCCTTCATGAGCATTCACTGATGCGTATGCAAGTTTGCGTGCATGGCAGTGAATGTAGGTTGTAAGGAGAGGTGGGGGTGCTCCGCCTGCACTGTATCTGGACCTGAAGCGCTGCCCATCCCCCACCGAGGAGTGAGAGTTAATTCATCTCCCCTTCATTGGTGGGTGGGCTATTCCTGGGGGTAGAAATGATCCCCCCCTCTGTTTTCTCTAATAGAGGTTTTAGCCCCCGTCCTCAACCCTTTTGTTCTGTTCGGTCACCGGCTCCTTTCTGTCAGAACCACATTAGTTGTTCCTCCAGGCAAAACTTTGCGTGCGTCTCTGACAGGATGCTGGCCAAAACTGAAATAATGTGAGCAATCAGATGCTTTTTTAGGTTCAAATCTGAAAGTGCATCCCTGTTTACACATGAGGGCATCTTCTTTGCTTTGGACACGCAGCAAATGTTCTTAACCTTAATTTTACAAGCAGAATCAACCATTGCAGCTCCACCTTTCCGCCTCCTATCAGACTTTATAGATCTTGATGATGGTTTTTACTCCCTGCATTCCCTCAGCTCTACATGAGGATTTCTGTCACACACAGCTGATAAAATCAGATCCTTCTGAACAGCTGGTTAAGATTACTCAGGCTGCGTTAATGTTTACAGTATAAGAACACACATATGGCTCTGTCAGTCAAATCCTCCCATTTCCTCTCAAGGTAACAACGTTCACACAGTGTTTTACTGTTGCAGAGACCCTTTGCCATGGCAACAAATCACCTCTTTGAATAAAAGTAGCCCTTATTCAACTGAATGCTGACCTATGAATGAGTGACGCATCGGCCTCACAGATATCCCATGTAGATGCCGCTTCCTGTTCTGCCTTCCAACATAATAATTATACACCCCTAATTATGGCGTTAGCAGGCAGGCCCGCTCCAACAGTTAGTCAAGCATTCTGAGAGGATTACAAGGATAAAAAAAAAAAAAAAGATTATGAAAGAGTACCTTCTGTTTGCAGATGACAGCTGAAGAAATTTGAGCTGTGAATGGAGCTTTGCTGGGGGTTGGAGGGATATGTGACATAAAGTGACCTGCAATGAAACAACGTTGGTGCCAAAATTGTTGAGACAAAATGAGACCTAGAGTGTAAAATGCCAATTGAATGTTAATCAGAAATTCTTAGAGGTGTTAAATGTGCTTTTTTTTGTTGAGAAGAGAAAGTTTTACAACTGGTTGGAAAGAATTTAATCTGTTGGATGAAGATTTAATCAGAAACTAGAAAAGAGGGCAAAGCTGATAGTGGGATGCTAAAAAGACACTTGGAGCTTTAATAGTAAAAAAAACGTCTTGCTGCAATAAGAATATACTCAAGAATTCATTTAATTCCTCCTTTCAATGGCAACTCACTCCTTCCAGTTAAATACCATGTGCTTCTTTACCCTGTCACAAAAAATCCTAGTAAATACGTACCAGTTTACAAGGCATAACGGGCTAGAAATACTTCTGCTGGGCACTCAATAGTTATTCTCAAGAGATCTTTTTCTTTCATCCAGTCTTTTTTTTCTTCAAATAATTTCTGCTTCCCACTGTCTTGTCTCTGATTCCCTTTCTCATCCCTCTTGCTTTCATTGCACCAATAACAGGCCTGTCTAAGTGTTTGGCCCCGGGTCCTAGTAGCAGAGTTATCCTCCTCCCTCTCAGAAAGTTGTCAAAGCTGTTGACCTTGGACAAGAAACACAACCAATTGCTATCTTGAAGCATTGTTATAATTTGAGTACATCTGCAGGCGTGTTTATGGGCAGAGCATCATTATCTGTGTATCACTCCCCACAAACACGTCTGTACACAAACCGCTCATCTCTCACACCTTAAACGACACATGTTGGAGAGCAGAGCGAGCGTGCTCACACCGTTACTGGGCATCTGCTTTGAGAAGGCTCTAATGAGCAGCGACTGGCTCAGTCACAGAGGTAAACAACAGGAATGGAGGCCTTGTTACCGTAGAGCCGGTTTGCTATGATACCTCAGGGTGCAGAGCTTTGCCAAGTTGGACTGTAATTCTTTCTGATAGGTCTTCCTCTAACGCCCCATCTGACCTCAGAGGGGAGCTTTTCCTTCCTCTCCTTTGCTGTCTCAGGTTGGCTCATGCCATGCATATTTCATAGATGATCCCAGCGTACCATCAAGCCACTGGCCGTAGGAATGAATCTGAACTCCAGTGGAATGTGATGCATAAAAACATGCTCAGTGTGCATGCACAAGAACTCTAACAGAGTCGTGATTATACAACACCACAGCATATAGAGTTGCCATTTTTCATGCTTCTACTTAAGGGCATAAATAACATTTAGCTACTGTCTGCACTTGCTGGAAGATGTAAATATTTGTACAGTAAGCGAAGCGCAGAGGGGGAAATCCAGCTAGGTGGGATTGTATTTTGTTTGGGACCAAAAGAGAAGACTTCTTTGTTGTTCAGTCTGCTTCACTCAGGCTTAAACATATAGATTATTTGCTTGCACTAAAAATTGTAATGTGATGGTCTTGCATATATTTTATTAAAGCGGTCCTTTGCAAAGGAGGTATTGCACATTGATATGCAGTTAGGCAATCAAACACTGTAATTTGGCATGCTATTGATACTGTTTGCATATTTTTGCAATCGTTAATTTTCAATTTCTTTATTATTTGCACATTAAAAGAAATAAAATAACTCAAATAACTTAAAAATATTGTGAAATTGTGTTTTATTTGAGTGCATTTCATGTTTAGATTGAAAAGCACAAGCGACCTTTTCATGTTAATAAATGGTTTCATGCCTTTTAATTATTTGGCAAATTTTACTCCCATGCTATCGAAAAGTGAGACATTTTAGTATTTTGAAAACTCTAAATGCAATTATATGTATTTGATAAATTGCCCATCTACAGTTTGAATTAATTGCATGTTTTTCTTAGATTTTAAAGTGAAAACAGATTCATTTGGTGGCTTACACATATTTAGAAAAGTATTTTTTTTTTTTTTGTGAGGTATTCTCTCTCTTGGGTTTTCCACGGTGCAGTAAATGCAACTAAGCAAAAATAATAAGCTGTCTATGTTTATTTTTTTGTTTTATTTTCTTTCTCGATAAATTGAATAGTTTTTTTTTTTACATTGCGCTTCCTTAATTTGCTTTAAATATTACCGTATTGGTCTGTTTTTCACTCAGATTGATATAACCTTTGTGTTATTTTAGTTTCTTGTTACAACTCTAGGTTTACTAGAGGAAAATACTTTTTTTATTTGATAAGGAGATGAGAGCTCTGGTGCCCGATGAGAATCACAGTCGGTCCTCGTTGGACATGAATGGGAGAGGATACTTGACTAGATCGCTGCCTTGAGTTTTGCATGCTTGATATAAATAGGCCAGTGGACTGGGTCATCTTTTCCACTGTGCATTTAATTTATAACGTTTTTATTCCCCTTGCCTACATTTTATTCTTTGCAACAAATGACTTCACCATCTTTAGCTCCTTTTTTCTTTCCTTTCCCCTCTTTTTCCATCACTTGAGCACAGCTAATCAAGTTTACATCCTTTCCTTCTGTGCATTTGCTGGAACATTATCTCCAACGTTCTGTAGAAGTCCAGACTTGCTTTATCAGGAAGTTTTTATGATTTTATTTAATTTTCCGAGTCTCAAATCTTTTCAAAGTTTTCATTCACGTTCAGATGATATATTTCTTTTTGTCTAGTTGCTTGCGTTCACCTTAACAGCCTCGGTTAAAGCCCATCTCACTCTGCAGAGAGCAGCGGTACGCTGATGTAAACAGAACTAGAGCTGTTGTTGCTCGCTGCCGTGCCTCTAGTTGTCTTGGTGATAATGTTTCCCATTTTGCTCATTGCTGTTGCTTCCATTTGTGTCGAAGCGTTTCCTGTGTTAACAGATGATAGATTGACCACTTTATACATTTTTTTTCTCCTTCTGGACTCAGCTCTTTGTTTTTCTTTGCAGGGCTGGAAAGCGGTGGTGTGACTTTGAAGGAGCCGGTTTCTGATGGGGAAATTGAGAGCTCTACCACGGTCACATTACGCTGCCACATCGATGGACACCCACGGTAAGCCTTCCCTTCCACAGCAGGTATCTAAAATGAAGAACATGTCTCACCTTTTTCTCCTGACCTCACCTGTGGACCCTCTGCCCTCGTTCCCCTTTAGGCCAACCTGCCAGTGGTTCAAAGATGGAGTGAAGCTGACTGAAAGCAGCCATCAGATCAACAACAAAGAGAGAACTCTGACCATTCAGAGCGCCAGTCTGGACGACAGCGGCCTTTACTACTGCTGTGCCAAAAACGCAGCTGGACACGTCTGCAGCAACCACAACTTCACCCTCACTATCATAGGTGCATATGTTAATTCTCATATAGATTATATTTTAGACATTTTGCACTAAAAAACAAAATTAGAGCATTAACTACTAATCTCAAAGATATTACGTTTCAAGGCTGTGGAAGCCAGAAATTATGTTATTTAGAAGGGTCAAGCATAAACCAAGCTTAACTGTCAATCATGGCTGCTCCAGCATTGCCAGAAATGCCCAGTGAGTTTGTTTTTATCTTTATTTTTCTAAAGGAAATAATGGTCCACTGTTTCCAGAATTGTTTTAAATCATCCCATATTAGTGACTCTAAAATGGACCCTGACTTGAACCTCTCCCCAAAGCTCCATGTTATTTTAGAGCCATTCAGAGATGCAAAAAAAAAGAAATGGAAAGCCAGACTGTTCTACTTTATAGGTAAAATGCTGAATTCATAGCTTCCTCAGTTTTCAGGCCCAATTTTGACTGGCAGCATGATTTTCCTTTTCTGAAGTATTTTTTAGGTTTTGTCTTTAAGCCTACTTCATGTTGGAAGAAAGGTGCTGCTTAAAAAAACAGGCCTGGTTTTTGTAGGTTAATGAAACAAAAAAAATGTTTATTTCCCATGTTGCCTGGTTGGTTTGATGGTTATTTACTTCCATTAATTCATAGAATGGTGGTTTGAAAACTGCTTTTTATGTATTCACACAGGATATCATTTTCTGGTATTAAGTTTATTTTGATCAGAATTATTCACGTTTAATGGAGTAAAAATGAAAAAAATGAAAAAGGACGCCTTAATGTCTTTTTATTATGAATTTATTTTAAATCCATTAATAGGTAAGGGGTTTGGTTAAAAGAAATCCAAGAAAATCACATGTTCAAACGTGTAAGACCAAATATAATCACACATTATATGAAATTATGTTAAAAGAGAAAATATAAAAC